>NC_036844.1:34987151-35002461 GCF_002910315.2 Salvelinus sp. IW2-2015
TCACATTATCTATTATTTAATCACCTGTATTGACAAGATACAGTATATTGCAAGTCTACAATAGCTCTAGTTAATAAGAGCATTGTGGCCTATAGTAGTGCTCAGTTATGATGAGTATTTKGTATTTTATTAAGATCCCCATAGCTCTGGCTGAAGCAGCTACTCTTCCTGAAGTCCACACAAAACATGACATAATACAGAACATCAATAGACAAGAACAGCCCATGGACAGAACAACACTTAAAATAAACAATAGAGCCCCTGACAACTGAGTCCCTGACAACTGAGTCCCTGACAACTGAGTCCCTGACAACTGAAAGTAAACCAGACAGTATAAAACAACAAACAATTTTGTTTTGATTAGTGTATAAGGGCTTTTTTTTTTGGTCTCAGAGGAATAAGAGTAAACTTGATTCAGAGTTCTGGTCACCTCAAACCGTCCTAAGCTCAAGACATCTCCCTTTCCATGAAGGGAAGAAGGAGTTAAAGAATTTGCCCATTCTCCTGGTATATTTAAACAAACATTTGAAACAATCCCTTATATTCTAACATAAGAATCCCACAAATACCAACCCCCCRGCCGCCCCTTTCTCACACGTAGTCTCTCCTGTTGTAGGAGCTGGGGGCTGCAGACCGTGGAGTTGCAGAATACACCATCCGGCTCTGGGGGGGGATTGAGTACCTCGTAATGGGTTTGTCCTCCTGGGGAGGGCAGCTGCAGCAGAGGATAGCCCCCCCCACCAGCAGCAGCGCSGCTGCGGCCCAGCCCAGGTACAGCGCCGCCCCGATCTCCATCTTCTGTGCTGAGGGGATGATGGGGTTGTAGAACTGCTGGATGATGGTGTGAGCCGACCAGGACACAGGCACCATCTGGGTCAGCGAAGCCAGGATAAAGGCCACTCCGGCAGACACCATCACCTTGGCCTTCACCCCCTCCTCCTCGARGCAGTTGGTGCACTTAGCCCCAATGGTAGCCACGAGGAGAGCTATGACCCCCAGGATGATGGTGACCACGGTGAGAGCCCTGGCGGCCTGCAGGTCCTGGGGCAAGGCCAGCATGGAGTCGTAGACCTTACACTGCATCTGTCCCGTGCTCTGGAACACACAACTCATCCATAACCCTTCCCAGTAGACCTGGGCTGTGACGATGTTGGCTCCGATGAAAGCTGTGACCCTCCACATGGGCAMAGCACAGCTCACTATGCTCAGTATCCAGCCCAGCACTGACAGGATCACACCCACTAGCTCCAGAGCAAACGACGCCATCGCACCACACTACTGGCTGAGTCCCACTGAMGATTAGGGWGGCACTCCTCTTTCTCTCACTTGCCTTTGTTCTCAGTCACTCACTCCACAGACGTCTTGATCGCTTTCCTTACTCTTCTCTCAGACCTTCACTTCTCAGCTGTGACTCTTTCACTCCTTTCTCAGTCTCTTTATTTTGCTCTTTATTTCACTATCTCAGACTCTCACTCCCTCACTCATTATTTCCCTCTTTTTCTTGGTCTTATGTATCTCCAACTTCTTCCTTTTATATCTCCCTCACTCGTCTTGGTTGTAACTATTTCTCACATTCTTTCACCCCTCACACACTCTCTTCTTCTCTCCTGTCTTCAGTTCTTTTCTCTCCTTCTCTTCTTCTCTCCTCTTATTTTCTCCTTATCTTCTTTTCTCCTTCAGTCCTGTAGCAGATCACCTCTCCCTTGTCTACGTATCCAGGAATCGAAGCTTCTCACAGTGCGTTCTCTGTGTGTGTATCTCTGTGTGCATTTTCTTAGGTACAGATATCCCGTTTTCTCTGCCGTTGAGATGTTGTACACTCTTATCTTTATATATTTTATTGCAGCATGGTCAGACCCATTGAAGCCATGACATCATACGCAAGGGCCAGCCAATCAGGTGTGGACTGGACACCGGCCATGTTTACAGCGAGGGTGTGTGTGTGTGCGTGTGTGTGGGTTTCCTCATAAAAGGGAGTAGTATTTATGGGTTAGCCTTTAGCCCATAGTAGCACTGTCCTCTGTAGTTTTTATTGGTGTTAATGGGTAATAAGTAGCAGAGGCAGGGCTTGTTATGTGGTTGACAGGTAACCTGATAGGAGGCAGGTCTTGTTATGTGGTTGATAGGTAACCTGATGGAAGACAGGCAGGGCTTGTTATGTGGTGACAGGTAAACCTGCTGGAAGGTAGGCAGGTCTTGTTATGTTGGGTTGACAGGTAACCTGATGGGAGGCAGGGTCTTGTTTATGTGCGGTTGACAGGTAAACCTGCATGGGAGGCACGGTCTTGTTATGTGGTTGGACAGGTAACCTGCTGGAAGGGAGGCAGGTCTTGTTATGGTGCCCCGTTGACAGGTAACCTGATGAAGGTAGGCAGGGCTTGTTATGTGGTTGACAGGTAACCTGATGGAAGGTAGGCAAGGGCTTGTAAATGTGTGTTGACAGGTAACCTTATGGAAGGTAGGACAGGGCTGGTGTTATGTGGTTTGGACAAGGTAACCTGAGTAGAAGGTAGCAGGCTTGTTTATGTGCTGTGACAGGTACCTGATGGGAGTGCAGGTCTGTTATGTGGTTGATAGGTTAAACCTGCTAAGAAAGTGGAGTCAGTGTCGTTGTTATGTGGTTGGACAGGTAAACCTTGGATGGGAGGCAGGTCTTGTTATGTGGATTACAGTTAACCTGATGGAAGAAAGGCAGGTCTTTGTTATGTGGCGTTGACAGGTGAACCTGATGGAAGAGATGCAGGTCTTGTTATGGTGCGGTTGACAGGTAACCTGATGGAAGAGAGGCAGGTCTTGTTATGTGGTGACAGGTAACCTGATTAGAAAGGGAGGCATGTGTTGTTTATGTGGTTGACAGGTAAGTCCTGATAGAATGGCAGGCATGTGGTTGACAGGTACCTGATAGAATGGAGGATGTGGTTGTAATGTGGTTGACAGGTAACCTGATAAGAGAATGGAGCATGTGGTTGACAGGTAACCTGAAGAATGGGAAGGCATGTGGTTGGTAATGTGGTTGACAGGTAACCTGATAGAATGGAGGGCATGTGGTTGACAAGGTAACCTGCATAGAATGGAGGCATGTGGTTGACAGGTAACCTGATAGAATGGAGGCATGCTGGTTTAATGTGGTGACAGGCTAAACCTGATAGAATTGAGGCATGTGGTTGTAATGTGGTTGACAGGTAACCTGATAGAATTGGAGGCATGTTGGTTGTAATGCTGGTGTACAGGTAACCTTTGATAGAATTGGAGGGCATGTGGTTGTAATGTGGTTGACAGGTAACCTGATAGAATGGAGGCATGTGGTTGACAGGTAACCTGATAGAAGGGAGGCATGTGGTTGTAATGTGGTTGACAGGTAACCTGGTGGGAGGCAGGGACGTTGAAACAAAGCTGGCTGCTGATAGCGTGTGTGCTTCTGTGTCTATGCCTACTGTGGTCTATTTGTGTAACAATAGGCTGCATACTGACAATTCCAAAAAATAGTTTCTCAATCCATTCTCGGAGGCATCGAGGTTGTGCACACTTTCGTTCCAGCCCTGGACTAGCATACACACCTGATTCAACTGACACATCTCCCTCCATGCCTTTGTTGAGTTGAATCAGGTGTGTTAGCAACAAGCTCTCACAGTCTCACTGCAGAATTAGATGTTCATCCACTATCTCCAAACGTCATATTTCGAAGTTGCTCCAAATGTCAAATTRTGAAGTTAAGGGTTAAGTTTAGTCACTCATTCAGAATGGTTAAAGGTTAAAGGGTTAAGGTTTGGGGTATGGTTAAAAACAGTGTCCGTGACTGGGATTAAACATGCAYCCTTCTGATCCAGAGTTATGGGATTACCCACATCTACCACCCCGTGCACAACGCGCTAGGAAAACCCAAACCTACTTGATGGTTATAGCGCTCACTGTTGCCACTAGTGGCRGGTTTTTAATCAATCAATTCTATTTATAAAGCCCTTTTTACATCAGCKGATGTCACAAAGTGCTATACAGAAACCCTGCCTAAAACCCCAAACAGCAAGCAATGCAGATGTAGAAGCAACCATCTGATCCAGTCTTGGGATTTGAAGGCATTTCCCCACGCCTCCAGGGGGTAAGGGAAGGTAACATCACATCCGCCACACTGTTCCTCAACACAGGGGCCCCTCAGGGGCACGTGCTCAGTCCCCTCCTGTACTCCCTGTTCACTCATGACTGCACGACCAGGCACGACTCCAACACCATCATTAAGTTTGCCGATTGTGGACTACAGGAATAGGAGGACCGAGCACGCCCCCATTCTCATTGACGGGGCTGTAGTGGAGCAGGTTCAGAACTTCAAGTTCCTTGGTGTCCACATCACCAAAAAACTAACATGGTCCAAAGACACCAAGACAGTCTTGAAGTGGGCACGACAAAACCTATTCCCCCTCAGGAGACTGAAAATATTTGTCATGGGTCCTCAGATCATCAAAAGACTCTACAGCTGCACCATCGAGAGAATCCTGACTGGATGCATCACTGCCTGGTATGGCAATTGCTCGGTATGGCAACTGCTGGTATGGCAACTGCAAGGCACTACAGAGGGTAGTGCGTACAGCCCAGTACATCACTGGGGSCAAGCTTCCTGCCATCCAGGACCTCTATTCCAGGCGGTGTCAGAGGAAGGCCCTAAAAAAAGACTCCAGCCACCATAGTCATAGGCTGTTCTCTCTACTACCGCACGGCAAGCGGTACCGGAGRGCCAAGTCTAGGTGCAAGAGGCTTCTAAACAGCTTCTTCCCCCAAGCCATAGGACTCCTGAACATCTAATCAAATGGCTACCCAGACTATTTGCATTCCCCTCCTTTAACGCCGCTGCTACTCTCTGTTATTATCTTATAACTCTACCTACATGTACATATTACCTCAAATACCTCGACTAACCGGTGCCCCCCACACTGACTCTGTACCGGTAAACCCCTATATATAGTCTCACTATTGTTATTTTATTGCTCCTCTTTAATCACTTGTTACTTTTATTTCTTATTCTTATTCTTTTTTTTTTAACAGCATTGCAGGTTAGGGGCTTGTATTAAGCAATTCACTATAAGGTCTACTACACCTGTTGTATTCGGCGCTTGTGACTAATAACATTTGATTTGATTTGATTTGAAATAGCACCCTATTAGTGAACTGATTTTGAACAGTGCCCTATGGGAATAAGGTGTGATTTAGGACACAACCGTAATGCTGGCCAATTGATAGTGCCTGCAGCCACACCCACATTAATCTGTGCATGCAGGGCAAGCAATGTTTACAGGCCGAGATATGAAACTTCTTATTTTATTACAGTCCATAAAAYTAAGCTTTCGCAACTTCTAAATATAAATTAAAAGGAGTGAACCGAAACATATTTTACTAGGTCATAATGCATGTGTTTATGGCGAATGGGTAACACAAAATGTGTCACGAGTTTTATGATTTTTCTGGTTACGAATGAGGGACATGGGTCACATGAACAGGCTACATGTTTGACGACAATAATAATATTTACAGGAATATTGTGTCATCGCATGTTTGACATAATCTCACACTTAACCTTCAGTAGCTTTAGCCTGAGCATCAGTCTGTATGTGCTTTTATTATACCAACTCTTTGTCACTCATTGTCAGGCCAAATGTTTGTCTTGACGCACAAACAGACGTGGGACCAGCCTACATAACTCTCTGTCTGCCTGTCCTATAGGACCATGAGGCAGACGTGGGACCAGCCTACATAACTCTCTGTCTGCCTGCCTATGGACGTGGGCAGACGTGGAACCAGCTACCTAATTCGTCTGCCTGTCCTATAGGACATGAGGCAGACTGGGGACCAGCCTACATAACTCTGTCTGCCGTCCTATAGGACCATGAGGCAGACGTGGGACAGCCTACAAACTCTCTGCTGCCTGTCTAGGGACCATGAGGCAGACGTGGGACCAGCCTACATAACGTCTGTCTGCCTGTCCTATAGGACCATGAGGCAGACGTGGGACCAGCCTACATAACTCTGTCTCCCTGTCCTAAGGACATGAGGCAGACGTGGGACAGCCTACATAACTCTCTGTCTGCCTGTCCTATAGGACCATGAGGCAGACGTGGGACCAGCCTACATAACTCTCTGTTCTGCCTGTCCTCTACGGAGCATGAGGGCGCTTGGTAATTAAAGAGCCAATACCCCAAAATTGTTAAATCTTCTCCTGCCACGCCCTCTACTTCTCATCCTGTCTCCCTAACCTGCCGCCACTCCCCCAGTGCTTTCTCCCTCTTCCTCTCTGTGTGTGTGTGTGATTGTGTGGACGGAGACAGGTGTGCTGGAGGCACAGCAGATCCCCACCAGCTGCAACCTGATCCATATTCAAGACCTCTACAAATACTCAGCCCCGCCACTTCATTGGACTAGTAACCGAAAGGTTGCAAGATCGAATCCCCGAGCTGACAGGGTAAAAAAACTTGTCGTTCTGCCCCTGAACAAGGCAGTTAACCCACTGTTCCTAGGCCGTCATTGAAAATAAGAATTTGTTCTTAACTGACTTGCCTAGTTAAATAAAGGTAAATAAAAAAAACACAAAAAACTTCCACGCTGCCAGATTGTAACCTCTGCTCAGTTAGTCTGCGTTTTTTGCCGTTTGTTCCTGCTTAGATCCTGTTTTCGTGTTATGCCTGTTTTCCCTTGCCTGACGCGGTTTTCCTCTCCTCTACAGTTCTGCCCGCTCTGACGTTGGCCCCTGTCTCCAGTCCCACYTCTCGTCAGTCCTGCTACTCTTTCCTGGACTCCCCACTCCACTGCGTCCTTGGATTCCTCTCCGGACCTGCTTACCCAGTCCCAACTCCCCTCGCTCCAGCCTCAGCCTCCACTCCAGGCTTCCTGAAACCCGCCCGAGCTTCCCCTGGCCTGCACCCTATCTTCCCCCCGTGTTTTAATAAATACCATGGTTACCTCATCCCAGTCTCCTCATCTGAGTCTACTCTTGGGTTCACCTGTTCCGCTCTGCGTTACAAAAATGTCTGTTTGTAGAAAGTGACAAGGACATCAGTGACTTAGTTAACATTTTAGATTATCTCATTGGTCAACTTCCGTTCCTCCTGCAGGGAGTTTTCTGTTGCCTTTCGTTTTGCATTGCCCGCGGGTGGGTGGAGAATTAACTTTMGGACTAATGTCAAACTCTGCTCACCCGCAGCACCGGGCAATGCAAAACGAACAGCCACAGAAATCTCCCTGCAGGAGGAACGGAATTCGACCAATGAGAGAATCGAAACGAATGAGCTGACTGAAACTACACGAGATAGATGAACGTACAACAGTATCGACTGGAAAAGGGGAAACCAGGCTGATATCCTGCATCCTAAATGGAACACTATTRCCTATGTAGTGCACTRCTTTTGACRAGGCACTACATAGGGAATAGGGTGCCATTTGGGACACAAACACAGACTGGTTGGCTCTCTGTGATTTTTATTRGTTTAGTTTCATATGAACTCAGATGAGAAAAATATTAGGAGGGACTGGCGTTACCCAGAAAACAACAATACATGAATCCACACAGTACGAGTCTCATGAGACCTATCAAATACTTGCTACAATATTATCMAACACTTTTACCCCTTTTTCTCCCCAATTGGTAGTTACAGTCTTGTCCCATCGCTGCAACTCCCATACAGYCTRTGGAGAGGCGAAAGTCAAGAGCCATGTGTKCTCCGAAACACAATCCTTCCAAGTCACACTGCTTCTTGACACACTGCTTCCTAAACCCAGAAGCCAGCCAGACCTATGTGTCGGAGGAAACACCATACAACTGGCGACCGAAGTCAGCTTGCAGGTGCCGGCCAGCCACAACGAGTCGCTAGAGCGTGATCGGACAAGGAAATCCCGGCCGGCCATACCCTCCCCTAACTTGGACGYCACTGGGCCAATTGTRCMCCYCCTCATGGGTCTCCCGGTCACAGCCGTCTGTGACACAACCTGGGATCAAACCTGGGGCTGTAGTGCCYCCTCAAGCACTGCTGCAGCGCCTTAGAAAGCTGTGCCACTTGGGTGGCCCAAAATAAGTGTTTTTTAATTAAAAGTGTAATGGCAGAAAAGTGTAATGTCAGAAAATAGTAATGGCAGAAAATAGTAATGGCAGAAAGGTGTTATGGCAGAGAAGTGTCCAATATGAATGTTTTTTTATTTTTTATTAGATTATTTTGATCTCAAAATTACATTTCTGGACTTTAATAGCTCAAAAACCTTTTCTGACACAATGTTTATATAATGATAGAGAGGCAACTAAAAAATCTATTTGGAGACATCACTACAGACAAATCCAGTACTATTGGATCAACATTCTTGGTGTTGTGGGTGTTGTCCATACTGTAAGTCTCTGTGTGTGTTTGTGTGTGTGTGTGTGTGTGTGTGTGTGTGTGTGTGTGTGTGTTTCAGAATGAGGTAAAGACTTGGCAGGAAGGATCTACCATTCAGAGTGAACAACAGTGAAAGGAGGAAAGGCTGGAAAGGCTCTTTCCCAGAGTTATGGGTGTTGTCCATACTGTAAGTCCAGTCTCAAGCATTTCCTATTAACTGTTACCATAGCGACTGCAGGTTTGTGAGCTCTGTCTTATCAAGGAGTAAGATGAATTTGCACCCAACACTGATCTTAGATCAGGTTCGTCTTTACTGCCCCTAATGGTTCATGTTAGGATCAGGACAATATAAGCTGATCCTAGATCCCAGAACTGCCAAGGTCAAGAGTGTAGTGGTGTGTGTAAATATATGTTTTTTTTGTCAGGGTGAGGCATGTGTTTAGACTAACCCTCAGGGCCAGAAAGTACTGGCTCAGCCTAGCCGTTAATAACCAGAGCAGAGAGAACATCATGTTTCGCCCTAGAACAGACACACAGCGCCCTGGACACACAGGCACACACACAAACACACATTTTTAAGGTCGTAATGACCCACAACATCAGAACATACTATAAGATACAGTACCTTCAGAAAGTATTCACACCTCTTGACTTTTTTCCCACATTTCGTTATGTTACAACCTTAATTTGAAATAGATTACATTTCGACAATACCCAATATTGTCAAAATGTAATTATGTTTTTAGAATTTTTTACAAATTCATTTAAAATGAAAAGATGAAATGTCTTGAGTCAATAAATATTCAACCCCTTTGTTATGGCAAGTCTACATAAGTTCAGGAGTAAAAATGTGATTAACAAGTCACATAGTAAGTTGCATGGACTTACACTGTGTGCAGTAATAGGGTTTAACATAATTTTGTAATGACTACCTCATCTAGGTACCCCACACATACAATTATCTGTAAGGTCCCTCAGTCGAGCAGTACATTTCAAACACAGATTCAACCACAAATAATTTAGGTTTTCCAATGCCTTGCAAAGAAGAGCACCTATTGGTAGATGGGTAAAAATAAAGAAACAGAGATTTAATATRCATTTGAGCATGGTGAATTTATTCATTACACTTTGGATAATGTATCATCGTTTGACATGTATCATCGTTTGACATGTTTCTACGAACTGTAATGACTTTTCGTCTGAACTTTTGCCTTGTGAATTTCGACTGGTGAACTAATCGCGCTAACAAAAAGGAGGTATTTGGACATAAATGATGGACTTTTATCAATACCAAAACAAACATTTATTGTTGAACTGGGATTCCTGGGAGTGCATTCTGATGAAGATCATCAAAGTAAGTGAATATTTATAATGCTATTTCTGACTTCTTTTGACTCCACAACATGGCGGGTATCTGTAAGACTTGTTTTTTGTGTCTGAGCGCTGCACTAAGATTATTGCATGGTGTGCTTTTTCCATAAAGCTTTTTTGAAATCTGACACAGCGGTTGCATTAAGGATAAGTAATATCTTTAATTCTGTGCATAACACTTGTATCTTTTATCAAAGTTTATGATGACTACTTCTGTAAATTGATGTGGCTCTCTGCAAATTCGCTGGATGTTTTCGAGGCACAACATTACTGAACATAACGCGCCAATGTAAACTGAGATTTTTGGATATAAATATGAACTTTATCGAACAAAAGTTCCCTGAGTTCCCTGAATTCCTATCGGACCTTGTAGTCATAGCAGATAATATTCAAATTTTTGGTGACTTTAATATTCACATGGAAAAGTCCACAGACCCACTCCAAAAGGCTTTCGGAGCCATCATCGACTCAGTGGTTTTGTCCAACATGTCTCCGGACCTACTCACTGCCACAGTCATACTCTGCACCTTTTTTGTCCCATGGAATAAATGTTGTGGATCTTAATGTTTTTCCTCATAATCCTGGACTATCGACCACCATTTTATTACGTTTGCAATCGCAACAAATAATCTGCTCAGACCCCAACCAAGGAAGCGATCAAAAGTGTGCTATAAATTCTCAGACAACCCAAAGATTCCTTGATGCCCTTCCAGACTCCTCTCGTCTACCCAAGGACGTCAGAGTACAACAATCAGTTAACCACCTAATGAGGAACTCAATTTAACCTTGCGCAATACCTAGCTGCAGCTGCACCCCTAAAAATGAAAAACATTTGTCATAAGAAACTAGTTCCCTGGTATCAGAAAATACCTGAGCTCTGAAGCAAGCTTCCAGAAAATTGGAAACGAAATGGCGCCACAACCAAACTGGAAGTCTTCCGACTAGCTTGAAAACACTGTACGGTGCAATATAAAGAGCCCTCACTGCTGCTCGATCTCCTATTTTTCCAACCTAATTAAGAAAAATAAGAACAATCCGAATTTAAACTAAACAAGCAGCATTCCCCAAGAGAGGATGGATTTCACTTCAGCAGTAATAAATTCATGAATTCTTTAGAAAAAAGATATGATCATTAGAAAGCAAATTATGGACTCCTCTTTAAACCTGTGTATTCCTCCAAAGCTCAGTTGTCCCGAGTCTGCACAACTCTGCCAGGACTAGGAGCAAGGGAGACACTCAAGTGTTTTAGTACTATATCTCTTGACACAATGATGAAAATAATCATGGCCTCTAAACCTTCAAGCTGCATACTGGACCCTATTCCAACTAAACTACTGAAAGAGCTGCTTCCTGTGCTTGGCCTCCTATGTTGAACATAATAAACGTCTCTTACCACCCAATGTGTACCAAACTCACTAAAAGTGGCAGTAATATAGCCTCTCTTGAAAAAGCCAAACCTTGACCCAGAAAATATAAAAAACTATCGGCCTATATCGAATCTCCCATTCCTCTCAAAATTTTTGAAAAAGCGTTGCGCAGAACCACTGCCTTCCTGAAGACAATGTATACGAAATGCTTCAGTCTGGTTTTAGACCCCATCATAGCACTGAGACTGCACTTGTGAAAGTGGTAAATTACTTTATAATAGCGTCAAGACCGAGGCTCTGCGTCTGTCCTCGTGCTCCTAAACTTTAGTGCTGCTTTTGATACATCGATCACACATTCTTTTGGAAAGATTGGAAACCCAAATTGGTCTACACGGACAAGTTCTGGCCTGTTTCGATCTTATCTGTCGGACAGATATCAGTTTGTCTCCGTGAATGGTTTGTCCTCTGACAAATCATCTGTAAATTTCGGTGTTCCTCAAGGTTCACATTTAGGACCACTATATTTTCACTATATATTTACCACTTGGGGATGTCATTCGAAAACATAATGTTAACTTTCACTGCTATGCGGATGACACACAGCTMTACATTTCAATGAAACATGGTGAAGCGCCAAAATTGCCCTCGCTGGAAACCTGTGTTTCAGACATAAGAAGTGGATGGCTGCAAACTTTCTACTTAAACACGGACAAAACAGAGATGCTTGTTCTAGGTCCAAAGAAACAATGAGATCTTCTGTTGAATCTGACAATTAATCTTGATGGTTGTACAGTCGTCTCAAATAAAACTATGAAGGACCTTGGCGTTACTCTGGACCCTGATCTCTCTTTTGACGAACATATCAAGACTGTTTCAAGGACAGCTTTTTTCCATCTGCGTTCCATTGCAAAGATCAGACATTTTCTATCCAAAATTGATGCAGAAAAATTAATCCATGCTTTTGTTACTTCTTGGTTAGACTACTGCAATGCTCTACTTTCCGGCTAGCCGGATAAAGATCTAAATAAACTTCAGTTAGTGCTAAATACGGCTGCTAGAATCCTGACTAGAACCCCAGAATTTGATCATATTACTCCAGTGCTAGCCTCCCTACACTGGCMTCCTGTTAAGGCAAGGGCTGATTTCAAGGTTTTACTGCTAACCAACAAAGCATTACATGGGCTTGCTCCTACCTATCTTTCCGATGTGGTACTGCTGTACATACCTACACGTACGCTACGGTCACAAGATGCAGGCCTCCTAATTGTCCCTGGAATTCTAAGCAAACAGCTGGAGGCAGGGCTTTCTCCTATAGAGCTCAATTTTTATGGAATGGTCTGCCTACCCATGTGAGAGACGCAGACTCGGTCTCAACCTTTAAGTCTTTCTTGGAGACTCATCTCTTCAGTAGGTCCTATGATTGAGTGTAGTCTGGCCCAGGGGTGTGAAGGTGAACGGAAAGGCACWGGAGCAACGAACCGCCCTTGCTGTCTCTGCCTAGCCGGTTCCCCTCTCTCCACTGGGATTCTCTGCCGCTAACCCTATTACAGGGGCCGAGTCACTGGCTTACTGGTGCTCTTCTATGCCGTCCCTAGGAGTGGTGCATCACTTGAGTGGGTTGAGTCACTGACGTGGTCTTCCTGTCTGGGTTGGCGCCCCCCTTTGGGTTGTGCTGTGGCGGAGGTCTTTATGGGCTATACTCGGCGTTGTCTCAGGATGGTAAATTGGTGGTTGAAGATATCCCTCTAGTGGTGTGGGGGCTGTGTCTTGGCAAAGTGGGTGGGGTTATATCCTGCCTGTTTGGCCCTGTCCGGGGGTATCATCGGATGGGGCCACAGTGTCTCCTGACTCCTCCTGTCTCAGCCTCTATTTATGCTGCAGTAGTTAATGTGTCGGGGGGTCTGTTATAAGAGACAACGATAGACAGCTGTCTCTGATTGAGAACCACTCAGGCAACCATAGACATACCTAAACCCTACACTGAACACAACCCATGAACTCTACAAAACCCCCTAGACAATACAACACCCTCGACTAGACAAAAACACACAAACATCCCCCATGTCACACCCTGACCTAACTAAAATAATAAAAGAAAACAAAGAAACTAAGGCAGGGCGTGACACTTGCATTGTTGTTTGCTGTTTTCTTCTGTCTTTTATTTTTTTCTCTTAGTTCATTCTCCTGGTTGTTGGTGCATTGGGGGGTTCTTGGGGTGGGGAATGGAATTAATTGTTTTTTTTTTTTTTTTTCTTCTCTGGGGGGACTGTGGGAGGGGTCTCGAATGGTTGAGAGACAGCTATTTGGGAACTGTGGGGGGGATCTTGGACGGTTTGGGTTCAGTTTTTTTGGCCTGGTGGCAGGGCATTGACCCTGGATCAAATCAAATCAAATGTATTTATATAGCCTTCTACATCAGCTGATATTCTCAAAGTGCTGTACAGAAACCCAGCCTAAAACCCCAAACAGCAAGCAATGCAGGTGTAGAAGCACGGTGGATAGGAAAAAGTCCCTAGAAAGGCCACAACCTAGGAAAAAAACCTAGAGAGGAGCCAGGCTATGAGGGGTGGCCAGTCCTCTTCAGGCTGTGCCGGGTGGAGATTATATAAGAACATGGCCAAGATATTAAAATGTTCATAAATGACCAGCACGGTCAAAAAATAATAATCACAGTGGTTGTCGAGGGTGCAGCAGGTCAGCACCTCAGGAATAAATGTCAGTTGGCTTTTCATAGCCGATCATTAGAGTATCTCTACCGCTCCTGCTGTCTCTAGAGAGTTGAAAAAAGCAGGTCTGGGACAAGTAGCACGTCCGGTGAACAGGTCAGGGTTCCATAGCCGCAGGCAAAACAGTTGAAACTGGAGCAGCAGCACGGCCAGGTGGACTGGGGACAGCAAGGAGTCATCATGCCAGGTAGTCCTGAGGCATGGTCCTAGGGCTAATGTCCACCGAGAGAGAGAAAAGAAATAAAGAGAGAATTAGAGAGAGAGAACTTAAATTCACACAGGACACTGGAGAAATAATCCAGATATAACAGACCCCCCGACACATTAACTACTGCAGCATAAATAGAGGCTGAGACAGGAGGAGTCAGGAGACACTGTGGCCCATCCGATGATACCCCCGGACAGGGCCAAACAGGCAGGATATACCCCACCCACTTTGCCAAGACACAGCCCCCACACCACTAGAGGGATATCTTCAACCACCAATTTTACCATCCTGAGACAACGCCGAGTATAGCCCATAAAGACCTCCGCACAGCACAACCAAAGGGGGCGCCAACCCAGACAGGAAGACCACGTCAGTGACTCAACCCACTCAAGTGATGCACCACTCCTAGGGACGGCATAGAAGAGCACCAGTAAGCCAGTGACTCGGCCCCTGTAATAGGGTTAGCGGCAGAGAATCCCAGTGGAGAGAGGGGAACCGGCTAGGCAGAGACAGCAAAGGGCGGTTCGTTGCTCCTGTGCCTTTCCGTTCACCTTCACACCCCTGGGCAGACTACACTCAATCATAGGACCTACTGAAGAGATGAGTCTCCAAGAAAGACTTAAAGGTTGAGACCGAGTCTGCGTCTCTCACATGGGTAGGCAGACCATTCCATAAAAATTGAGCTCTATAGGAGAAAGCCCTGCCTCCAGCTGTTTGCTTAGAATTCCAGGGACAATTAGGAGGCCTGCATCTTGTGACCGTAGCGTACGTGTAGGTATGTACAGCAGTACCACATCGGAAAGATAGGTAGGAGCAAGCCCATGTAATGCTTTGTTGGTTAGCAGTAAAACCTTGAAATCAGCCCTTGCCTTAACAGGAAGCCAGTGTAGGGAGGCTAGCACTGGAGTAATATGATCAAATTCTGGGGTTCTAGTCAGGATTCTAGCAGCGTATTTAGCACTAACTGAAGTTTATTTAGATCTTTATCCGGCTAGCCGGAAAGTAGAGCATTGCAGTAGTCTAACCAAGAAGTAACAAAAGCGTGGATAAATTTTTCTGCATCAATTTTGGATAGAAAATGTTTGATCTTTGCAATGGAACGCAGATGGAAAAAAGCTGTCCTTGAAACAGTCTTGATATGTTCGTCAAAAGAGAGGTCCAGGGTCCAGAGTAACGCCGAGGTCCTTCATAGTTTTATTTGAGACGATGTACAACCATCAAGATTAATTGTCAGATTCAACAGAAGATCTCATTGTTTCTTTGGACCTAGAACAAGCATCTCTGTTTCTGTCC
>NC_036844.1:35004003-35016547 GCF_002910315.2 Salvelinus sp. IW2-2015
CTGATTGGGAGCCATATTTAAGGCAGCCATAGGCATTAGACAGGTTGTGGGTAATTGTCTATGTCTATGTTGCATGTGTGCACGAAGTTTGTATAGCTTCACGATCGTTTGTTGTTTTTGTTAGTTTGTAAAAGTGTTTCGTTTTCGTGTTCATCTTCGTCAATAAAAAGGAAGATGTATTCGTATCACGCTGCGCCTTGGTCCTCTCTTCCACATAAAGACGATTGTGACAGCAAGAAAATAGATAAAACAAAATAATGAATTTAAAACAAAGGACATCAAGGACAACTGAAATTATAACAGCAATGCTAACTGTATATGTTTGTGTGCATGTCTGGCATTATTACATATATGTGTGTGTTCTTGTAAGTCTTTATTTGAATGAGAGTGTGTGTATGTGCATGTGTAGAAACACCTGCACGGCATCAGCCTCAGGCAAACCGGCATTAGTTGTAAAAACACTGCCACTTAACCTCATTTAGCTCTTATGGATTTACCCAGAAAGACTCACAGCTGTATTCGCTGCCAAAGGGGATCTTAACATGTATTGACTCCGGGGTGTGAATGCTTATGTAAATTAAATATTTATGTATTTCATTTTCAGTAAATTAGCCAACATTTCAAAAAACATGTTTTAATTTTGTCACTATGGGGTACTGTGTGTAGATGTGTGAGAAAAATATAATATTTAATCCATTTTGAATTCAGGCACAACAAAATGTAAAATAAGTCGAATGGTATGAATACTTTCTGAAGGCACTGTATGCATACTGATAAAAAATGTACTTTTTTATTTTGCGGTAACTCACTTTTCTACTAACCATGTAAACTCAATCAGCCTGTGCTCAGCTGAAACGTGTGTATGCCTACATAATATTATTTTAACGTTTTTATTTTGCAGAGGGGATGGCAGGTAGCCTAGTGGTTAGAGTGTTGGGCCAGTTACCAAAAGGTTGCTGGATCAAATCCCCGAGCTGACAAGGTGAAAAACTGTCGTTCTGCCCCTGAGCAAGGCAGTTCCCGGGGCCTTGCTCAGTGGAGCTGTGGATGTTGAGTAAGGCAGCCCCCTGCACCTCTCTGATTCAGAGGAGTTGGGTTAAATGCGGATGACAGATTGCAGTTGAATGCATTCAGTTGTATGAAATGGTGGAGTGGCTAATTCCCTTATCTACTGACCATTTAAACTCACTCAGTCTGTTCTCAGCTGAAACATGTCTGTGTGTGGATGACACCTGGGTTCTTTGCAAATCAATTTTATTTGTCACATACACATGGTTAGCAGATGTTAATGTGAGTGTAGCGAAATGCTTGTGCTTCTAGTTCCGTCAATATAACCAACAAGTAATCTAACAATTTCACAACAACTACTACTACAAGTGTAAAGGGATGAAGGATATGTACATAAAAATATATGAATGAGTGATGGTACAGAACGGCATATTGCAAGATGCAGTAGATGGTATAGAGTACAGTATATACATATGAGATGAGTAATGTAGGGTATGTAAACATATAAAAGTGGCATTGTTTAAAGTGGCTAGTGATACATTTTTTACATCAATTTTTCCATTACTAAAGTGGCTGGAGTTGCCACCACTAACTCAATGTTAGTGGTGGCTGTTTAACAGTCTGATGGCCTTGAGATAGAAACTGTTTTTCAGTCTCTCTGTCCCAGCTTTGATGCACCTGTACTGACCTCAACCTTTCTGGATGATAGCGGAGTGAACAGGCAGTGGCTCGGGTGGTTGTTGTCCTTGATGATCTTTATGGCCTTCCTGTGACATCGGGTGGTGTAGGTGTCCTGGAGGGCAGGTAGTTTGCCCCCGTGATACGTTGTGCAGACTTCACTACCCTCTGGAGAGCCTTATGGTTGTGAGCGGAGCAGTTGCCGTACCAGACGGTGATACAGCTCGACAGGATGCTCTCGATTGTTGCATCATGTAAAAGTTTGTGAGTGTTTTTGGTGACAAGCCGAATTTCTTCAGCCTCCTTCTTCACCACACTGTCTGTGTGGGTGGACCATTTCAGTTCGTCCGTGATGTGTACGCCGAGGAACTTAAAACTCTCCACCCTCTCCACTACTGTCCCGTCAATGTAGATAGGGGGCTGCTCCCTCTGCTGTTTCCTGAAGTCCACGATCATCTCCTTTGTTTTGTTGACATTGAGTGTGAGGTTATTTTCCTGACACCACACTCCGAGGGCCCTCACCTCCCTGTAGGCCGTCTCGTCGTTGTTGGTAATCAAGCCTACCATTGTAGTGTCGTCTGCAAACTTGATGATTAAGTTGTAGGCGTGCATGGCCACGCAGTCGTGGGTGAACAGGGAGTACAGGAGAGGGCTCTCTCGTTGCTCTTATATCCAGTAGTTCCTCCCAACTGTATGTAATAAAACCTAAGATTACCTGGGGTACCAATGTAAGAAATAAAACGTAAAAAAACTAAATACTGCATAGTTTCCTAGGAACGCGAAGCGAGGCAGCCATCTCTGTCGGCGCAGGAATGATTATGTTCCCTGTAAAAACATTTGTTTTAATCAGCAGAACAACATAAACAAATAGTTAACAACAATCACACTTTGATATTGATGAGAAATGTGTATGATAGTTTGGGTTGTGTGTTTGATAGTTTGTGTTGTGTGTATGATAGTTTGTGTTGTGTGTATGATAGTTTGGGTTGTGTGTATGATAGTTTGTGTTGTGTGTATGATAGTTTGGGTTGTGTTTGTGATAGTTTGGGTTGTGTGTATGATAGCTTGGGTTGTGTGTGAGTATGTTAAGGGTAGGGGGCAGCATTCAGAATTTTGGATGAAAAGCGTGCCCAAAGGAAACTGCCTGCTACTTCGGTCAAGAAGCTAGGATATGCATATGGTTGATTTGGATAGAACACACTCTAAAGTTTCCAAAAATGTTAAAATAATGCCTGTGAGTATAACAGAACTGATATGGCAGGCAAAAACCTGAGGTAAATCCATCCAGGAAGTGCTATTATTTTGAAATGCCTATTTTTCCATTGAAAGCCTATCCACCATACAAAAGACGTATGACCCAGTTCACGATCCCTATGGCTTCCACTACATGTGACCAGTCTTTAGGCATTTATCGAAACAAAACAAACATTTATTGTGTAACATGGGGTCTTGGGAGTGCTACCATATAAAGATCATCAAAGGTAAGTGATATATTTTATCGCTATTTCTGACTTTTGTTACTCCTGTTCTTGGCTGCTAACTGTTTGTAATGATTTGTCTGCTGGGCGCTGTTCTCAGATAATCGCATGGTTTACTTTCGCCGTAAAGTATTTTTGAAATCTGACACCGTGGTTGGATTAACAAGAAGTTAATCTTGAAACCAATGTATAACACTTGTAAGTTTCATGAATTTTTATAATGAGTATTTCTGTTTTTGAATTTGAAGCTCTGCGATATCATTGGATGTTTGCCAGGTCCCACACCCCCTAGAGAGGTTTAAGTTAGGATTCAGAACAAAGAGGACATGAAACCCAGACTGTATCTGTCATGTAGGACCATAAAAATGGACAGGTGGGTAACAGCAAGCCCAAGGTCTTTAGTGATCTCAGCGCTGGCTGTCTGACTGACCATTAGCTGTCTGTCAACGACCCTGAGATTTACACAGAACACCATGACCTGATTTATTGGCCCTGCACCAGTTGTATATCGCTCAAAGACACTTAGACTACCTACCCGTCTCTATCTTACCTGTGTTCAATACTCACCTACCTGTCTCTATCTTATCTGTGTTCAATACTCACTCTACCTGTCTCTATTCTTACCTGTGTCAATACTTCACCTTTCCTGTCTCTATGCTTACCCTGTTTGTTCAATTACTCACCTAACATGTATCTTATTACCTGTTGTACAATTTCTCAGCCTTCCTGTCTCTGTATTCTTACCTGTGTTTCAATACTCACACTACCTGTCTCTACTCTTACCCTGTTCTCAAATACCACCTATCTGTCTCTATCTTACCTGTAGTCAATAACTATCCCCTTTCCTTGTTACCTCTAATCTTACCATGTGTTTCAATATCTCTTCACCTACCTGTCTCTATCTACCTGGATAGCTTCAATGACTCACCTAACCAATTCATCTAATCTTCACCTGATGGTTCTACATACATCACTTCATGACGTCATACTTTATATACCTGATTGTTTCAACCAGATAATGGTAGTTCATAAACTACATAGGGATGACAAAGACCCCTAATTACCACTGAAGTTTCTTTCTTTCTGTCAGACTAAAGTCCTATGGATGGGAAGTGTTGTGTGTCGTTGCTGGTGTGTGTGTTGGTGTCTATTGTGTGTGTGTGTGTGCTGTGTGTGTGTGTGGTGTGGTGTGTGTTGTGTTGTGGTGTGTGTGTGTGTGTGTGTGTGTGTGGTGAATACCTGTGTGTGTTGTGTGTGTGTGTGTGTGTGTTTGTGTTTGTGCATGGTGATCACGTGTGAGCATACTACCTACAAGTACTTGGTGTACGTTCAGTGTGTGAGGTTGTTGACTGGGTTATTCCACGCTGCCACAGCCACAGAAAGAAGCGGGTGTAGAATACGATCTTGTTTTATTTGTAACACGGTATCCTTCGACCACACGTGGTATCACTCGGACAGGCCACTCCACCATGGACAGCTAATATGAATTAGCCCGCGATAGATAACATTATTAAATTCAAAAACATAATCTGTGTCTGAGGAAGGATTTCAATCGCAACAATCAGTAAAGCACCACTTGATTGCTAAATATTATCAAATCAAGTGTTTGTTCAGTCAAATAGGAAAATAGTTTAGACCAATGCTGGTCAATAGACTTCTGAAGAATAGATAGACTGTGTATTAGAGGCTGTTACAGTGTATGGGCTGTTTCCCCAGACCGAAAGTCTTTGTCCTGACATAAAAAGATATTCAATAGAGATTCTCTTAGTCAATTGACTAGGCTTATCGTGTGTGCGGAAACCGGCCCTGTAAATTTACTTTTTACTTTGTTTTACAAAAACTGCCACTCCCTAACAGGCAGTGGCAGGTAGCCTAGTGGTTAGAGCGCTGTGGCCAGTGAACCGAAAGGTTGCTAGATTAATTCCCGTCCTGACAAGTAATAATCTGCTGTTATGTTCCGCTGAACAGCACTTGTTCTTAACTGACTTGCCCAGTTAAATAAAGGTAAATAAAATACCCAGTAATAACAATCAGTTGTTAGGAGACATGGGGATCTGGTCTGACGCTGACCTATTGAAAACACAGCCAACCTGGTCTGAACGGCGACACTATTGAACACACAGCCAACCTGTCTGAACGCTTGACACTATTGAAACACAGCCAACCTGTCCTGGAACGCTGACACCTATTCGAAACACAGCCAACCTGTCTGAACGCTGACACTATTTGAAACACAAGCCAACTGTCTGAACGCTGACACTATTAACACAGCCAACCTGTTGAATGCTTTGACACTTATGAAACACAATCCAACCTGTCCTGAACGCTGACACTATTGAAACACAGCCAAACCTGTCTGAATGCTGACACTATATTGAAACACAGCCAACCTGTCTGAACGCTGACACATGAAGACACCAAGCCAACCTGTTCTGAACGCTGACACTATTGAAACACAGCCAACCTTTGTCTGAACGCTGACACTATTGTAAACACAGCCAACCTAATGTCTGAACGCTGACACTATTGAGAATCACAGCCAACCTGTCTGACACGCTGACACTATTGAAAACAGCCAAACCTGTCTATGAAAGCGGAAAACTTATCTGAAAACACCAGCCACACCTGTCTTGAAAGCTGACACGTAATTGAAACACAGCAAAACCTGTCTGAATGCTGGACACTATTGAAACACAGCCAAACCTGTCTGAAAGGCTGAAAACTATCTAACAGCGTAAACATATTTCAAAACACAAGCCAACCTGTCTGAACGCTGACACTATTGAAACAAGCCAACCTGTCTGAAAGGCTGACACTATTGAAAACACAGCCAACCTGTCTGAAAGCTGACACTAATTGAAACACAGCCAACCCTATCTGAAAGCCCGGAAACTATTGAAACACAGCCAAACCTGTCTGAAAGCGAAACTATGAAACACAACCCAACCTGTCTGAATGCTGACACTATTTGAAAACAAACAGCCCAACCTGTTCTGAACGCTGACACTATTGAAAGCACAGCCAACCTGTCTGAAAGCTGACACTATTGAAACACAAGCCAACCTGTCTAAAGCTGACACTATTGAAACCACAGCCAACCTGTCTGAACGCTGACACTATTGAAACACAGCCAACCTGTCTGAAAGCTGACACTATTGAAACCACAGGGCCAACCTGGTCTGAAAGCTGACACTATTGCAAACACACCAACCTGTTGTCGTAGAACGCTGACACTTTGAAACACAAGCCAACCTGTTCTGAAAGGCTAGACATATTGAAAACATAGCCAACCTGTGACGCGGACACTATTGAAACACAGCCACCTGTCTGAAAGGTTGAAAACATTGAAAACACAGCCAACCTGTCTGAAAGTTGGACACTAATAAAACACAGCCACCTGCCTGAAACGTTGACACAGCCAACCAGTCTTGAAAGACTGACACTTATTGAAACAACAGCCAAACTGTTGTCATGCTACTACTGGCCTCCCCTTCCTGAGAAGTTCATTACAGGGGAGTTCATTCAGCCACAGATTTCTCTCTCTCTCCCTCTTCTCACAAACACAGAAGGGTGATGAAGAATGTTGGCAGAGGATTATCATGGGACTCTGTGTTCTGCTTGTTTTTGCACTTGAGACTTCCCCAGGACCTGAGAGGAGTAAAGGTCATTCCTTTGTTCAGCCCGGCGAGGCGAGCAGGCAAATAGGAAAGCTAATTCCAGCTACACCAAACTTGTCGGTTCTGCTCCCACAGGGCATGCCCACTTATGCGACATGATTTCAAACTGTGGCATTCCTGGGAAAGGCAGCACTCCTTTTCCAAATACCCTCTCCACGTCTCATTCGGTGTGTATGTTTGTGTGTGGTGTGATGTGTTGTGTGTGTGTTGTGTGTGGTGTGTGTCATGTGTGTGTGATGTGTGTGTGTGTGTGTGTGTGTGGTGTGTGTGTGGTGTGGTGTCGGCATGGCCTTGTGTGCTGTGTGTATGTGTGTGTGTGTGTGTGTGTGTGTGTGTGTGAGAGAGAGTGTAGTTGTATGTGCCTGGTGAGCATGTGACGTGTATGTTACATGTTGTGTTTTGTAGTAATGTGTTGCGCATGCCTGTTACATAGTGTCATGTATACTAGCAGGTCGCTAGTCCATGACAGTAGTTTCTCACATTCAGGCCACTTAGTCCATGACAGTAGCTTCTCTACAGCAGGACATTTAGTCCATGACAGTAGTCCTCTACAGCAGGTCACATGTCCATGACATGTAGTCTCTATAATCAGGCCGCTAGTCCAATCACAGTATCTCTATACAGGAGTCACTAGTCCCATTGACAGTAGTCTCTACAGCAGGACATTAGTCCAATTAACAGTATCTCTATATCAGATCACTAGACCATGACAGGAGTCTTTATATCAGGTCCACATGTCCATGACAGTAGTCTGTACCATCAGGTCACTAGTCCAATGACAGTAGTCTCTACTATCAGGTCACTAGTCCATGGACAGTAGTTCTCTACATTCAGGTCACTAGGTCGTCATTGACAGTTAGTCTCTCTACAGACAGGACATTAGTCCATGACATAGTCTCTACATCAGGTCATAGTCCCATGACAGATAGTCTCTACAGCAGGACAATAGCCATGACAAGTAGTCCTACAGCAGGTCACCCATGTCCAAGTGAAGTAGTCTCTAATTCAGGTCGCTAGTCCATCACAGTAGTTCATCTATATCAAGGTCACAGCCATGACAGTAGTCTCTACAGCAGGGACAATTAGTCCATAACAGTAGTCTCTATATCAGGATCACTAGACCATGACAGGAGTCTTTATATCAGTCACATGCCATGACAGTAGTCTGTACATCAGGTCACTACAGTCCATGAACAGTGTCTCTATATTCAGGTCACATGTCATGGACAGTAGTCTATACAGCAGGACATTAGTCCATGGCCAGATAGTCTCTACAATCAGGTCACTAGTTCCATGACAGTAGCTTGCATACATCAGGTCAAGTCCATGACCAGTAGTCTCTACATCAGGTCACATGTCCATGACAGTAGTCTCTACAGCAGGACAGTTAGTCCATGACAGAGTCTCTACATAGGTTCACATGTCCATGAACAGTAGTCTCTACAGCAGGACATTAGTCCATGGACAGTAGTCTCTACATCAGGTCACATGTCCATGACAGTAGTCTTGCAGACAGGACTTAGTCATTGACAGTAGCTCTACATCAGAGTCACTAGTCCATGACATAGTCTCTACATTCTAAGCCGAGCTCACTAGTCCTATGACATAGCTCTACAAGCAGGACATTAGTCCGATGACAGTCAGTCTCTACATTCAGGTCACTAGTCCTGGACAGTAGTCTGTACAGCAGGACATTAGTCCATGACAGTAGTCTCTACATCAGTCACTAGTCCATGACAGTAGTCTCTACTATCAGTCAACTTCAGTCCATGACATTAGTCTACAGCGCAGGACATTAGTCCATGACAGTAGTCTCTACATCAGGTCACTAGTCCATGACTGTAGTCTTTACATCAGGTCACATGTCCATGACAGTAGTCTCTACATCAGGTCAGCTAGTCCATGACATGTCTCTACATCAGTCACATGCTCCATGACAGTAGTCTCTACAGCAGACATTAGTCCATGACAGTAGTCTCTACATCAGGTCTCTAGCTCCAATGACTGATAGTCTCTATCATCAGGTCAGCTCAGTCCATGACAGTAGTCTCTGCATACAGGCTCGCGCTTTAGTCCATGACAGTAGTCTGCTACGCAGTTCATTAGTCCAACAGTAGTCCTACAGAGAGGAGAAGAGAGAGAGCACGAAGAGAGAGAGAGAATTGAGGGCGAGCGAGTTGAGAGAGAGAGACTTGAGGAGGAGAGGGAGACAGAAAGAGACCTAGCGACTGAGGAGAGGTAGATAGAGACTACTTGAGGGAGAGATAGAGGAGAGATAGATGGCCTGAGGCCAAACCACACGGCAACAACATTGCGGACACTTTATGGAACACAGAGCCTTCACTATCTTCATTCTACATGGAATAATCCAAGGCCTGAGGTCATCTGCCTTGGCCTAAAGAGGCAGGAACCTGGACTTCATCCAAAGAAATCAGAAATTACAGAACATTGTCATCCTACAAGAACCTGGTAAGAGGAGACAACAAATATATAGATAAATTACAGTTGCAGGGAGAGACATGGAAGAAATTAATGCACGCTCTAGTAATGCCCTTAAAGCCGTTCAGAAACAATATTCAACAATGCCATGGACTACTAAAGCAAGTCTGTCTTCATAGCTCAAATCGTTCCAACTGGCTAAGATCATTAGTTTGGGCTGCAGTCTCCATCTACAGCAAGCATTTTATGGACATGAGCTCATTCCAGCAGACGGTGAGGGCAGTGCTCTTTGCATGGCCTCCCCCGTGTAAAGTCAATTAAGCCTGGGATGGAACGCTGCTCTCATGTTATGGGTCACCAGGGACTGGCACCAATCACAGCCTGGATCTTAATTCCCCATCCCGGCCGGTCATTTCCACTCAGGGGAGGGATCTTCTTTATAAGTCTCTCTCTCGTCTCTCTCTTTCTCATTTCTTCGCTTTCTCTCACTCTTCTTTATTATCACCCTTCGATCTCCCCCTCACTCTCTCTCTCTCTCTCTCTCTCTCTTTCTCTCTCTCTCTCTCTCTCTCTCCTCTCTCTTTCTCTCTCTCTCTCCTCTCTCTCTCTCTCTCTCTCTCTCTCTCTCTCTCCTCCTCTCTCCTCTCTCTCTCTCTCTCTCTCTCTCTCTCTCTTCTCTCTCTCTCTCTCTCATCTCTCTCTCTCTGTCATTCAATTCAATTCAATTCAGGCTTTATTGGCATGGGAAAATTGTTTAACATTGCCACAAGCAAGTTGAGGTAGATAATTATTATCAAAAGTGAAATAAACAATACAAATAACAGTAAACTACACATAACAGAAGTTTCAAAACAAAAAGACATTACAAATGTTATATCTATATATTACTACAGTGTTATAAACAATCTACAAATGTTAAGCCACAAAGTTAAAATAAATAAGCATAAATATGGGTTATTACAATGGTGTTTGTTCTTCACTCTCTCTCTCTCTACCCCTACCCTACTCTCTCTCCCTCTACCCCCTACCTCTCTCAATTCAATTCAATTCAATGGGCTTTATTGGCATGGGAAACATGTGTTAACATTGCCAAAGCAAGTGAGGTAGATATTATACAAAAGTGAAATAAACAATACAAATTAACAGTAAACATTACACATACAGAAGTTTCAAAACAATAAAGACATTACAAATGTTATATTATATATATACAGTGTTGTAACAATGTACTATCTCACTCTCTGTCTATCTCTCTCTCGTTCTCTCTCTCTATCTCGCTCTCTCTCTGTCTACCTCTCTCTTTCTCTCTCTCTCTGTCTACCTCTCTCTCTTTCTCTCTCTCTGTCTATCTCTCTCTCCCCCTCCTCTCTCTATCTCTCTTGCTGTCTCRCCATGAACATAAATATCAGGCTGGCAGCAACAACAGCTATCTTGTGTCCTACTGTATCACCAACCTTAAACATGCTCTCTCATAAAATACATTATCGACTGGAATGGTAAATTACGTTTGGATTGGGTGATATATCCCATTCCACAAGGTTTCACAACACATCACAGAAAAGGTGACATTTGTTTAATGTGTATGAATTATGTTTGGTTATGGGGAAGTTGTGTAGTTTCACAGTGCTAACTTGGCTCTGACATTCAGGAAGAGGAAGGCAATGCCAGGCGTGCGTACGGTGCCCAGGGGTGTGTTAGTGTGGCTGAAGCCCTCCATAGTGCCAGGTAGCTACCTAGCCTTGCTTAGCAGCACTCTCTCTCTCTGAATTATTCATCTTCACAACAGAACCACTTAGAATGCTGCAGCGTCTAGAGGGAAGGAACGTGCACACCTTGCAACTCAAAGGCCTTTTTCACACACTTTAATCCTTCCTCTCTGTAACCCTCTCCCTCTCTCTCTCTCTCTCTCTCTTTCTCTCTCTCTCTCGTGCTGCTTTGGTTTACCATGAAAATCCTTCTAAATTCACCAATAATGGAAATCGATTTGGCGAACAATAACAGCACATCACAATAGACTGCCTATGGAAGTGGAATTTAAGCTTTAAGCCTGGTGCCCCTCGCTGAGTGAGAAGAACTGATAAAACCAGTTGGCTGGCTCTTAAAGCTTCAAATTTTAATTTAGTCCATCACTTTCCACTTTTTCCCCTGCCTGCCAGCAAAATAAATGGGATGAGCCAGATAGGTGTCTTATTACCTGCTTATTCTATCAAAGAGAAATAGAGGAGAATCCAGTCATGTGTAGTACTGTACCGTAAGTAAGAATGAATACAGGCTTTTTCTCCTCTGGCTGTGTGAATAGGATTGCTGGAGCGCTACACTGTGTGAATATATACGACAGGGTAGTCAATAGAAATACATGAGCATACATTATTATTGTATGCTCATTGTCAATAACTTGTCAATAATCAACTGACTGGCTTTCTTGATGTCTATAGTATTCTCTCTGGTATGCAATCTGGTTTCCGCTCAGGTTATGGATGTGTCACTGCAAACTTAAAGGTCCTCATTGATGTCACCATTGCCCTTATTAATTCTAAGCAATATTGTGCTGCTATTTTTATTGACTTGGCCAAAGCTTTTGATACGGTAGACCATTCCATTTTTGTGGGCTGGCTAAGGAGTATTGATGTCTCTGAGGTTTCTTTGGCCTGGTTTGCTAACTACCTCTCTCAAAGAGTGCAGTGTATAAAGTCACAACATCTGCTGTCTCAGCTACTGCCTGTCAACAAGGGTGTACACCAAGGCTCGATCCAAGGCCCAGTGCTCTTCTCAATTTACATCAACAACATAGCTCAGGCAGTAGGAAGCTCTCTCATCCATTTATATGCAGATGATACAGTCTTACACTGAGCTGGCCCCTCCCCGGATGTTGTGTTAAATGCTCTACAACAAAGCTTTCTTAGCTTCCAACAAGCTTTCTCTACCCTTAACCTTGTTCTGAACACCCCCCCAAAATAGGTCATGTGGTTTGGTAAGAAGAATGCCCCTCTTCCCACAGGTGTGATTACTACCTCTGAGGGTTTAGAGCTTGAGGTAGTCACCTCATACAAGTACTTGGGAGTATGGCTAGACGGTGCACTGTCCTTTTCTCAGCACATATCAAAGCTGCAGGCTAAAGTTAAATCTAGACTTGGTTTCCTCTATCGTAATCGCTCCTCTTTCACCCCAGCTGCCATACTAACCCTGATTCAGATGACCATCCTACCCAAGCTAGATTACGGAGATGTAATTTATAGATCGTCAGGTTAGGGTGCTCTCGAGCAG
>NC_036844.1:35016647-35024111 GCF_002910315.2 Salvelinus sp. IW2-2015
TGATTGGTGGTCATCATTTGGTGTGTCATCGTAGTGGTCTCTGATTGGTGGTCATCATTTGGTGTGTCATCGTAGTGGTCTCTGATTGGTGGTCAGACTCACTCGGGTGGAACAAACTTTTGCCTATTTCCAATGCTGAATTGAATGTCAGAAACAGAAATGTGTCATAATGTATTTTTTTCTCTCTCAAACATCCTTTCTGAATTTAAAAGTAATCCAAGAAGTATTCATCTAGTTTTTCTAAATGACCTGTAATTTGATTACAATATTTTTGCTGTTAATGTACACCTGCACAACCACACTGCTAACCATAATGCCTAACCCTAACCTTAACCACACCGCTAACCATAATGCCTAACCCTAACCTTAACCACACCGCTAACCATAATGCCTAACCCTAACCTTAACCACACTGCTAACCATAATGCCTAACCTTAACCACACCGCTAACCATAATGCCTAACCTTAACCACACCGCTAACCATAATGCCTAACCCTAACCTTTAATTAAGAACAAAATGCAAATTTTTGTTTTCAAGAATTGTTGCAATAGCCACTTTTGACTATGCAGCTAGCCTGTCTAATAGCTTGGATTGTCAAACGTTTGTTAGCTATTTCATTTTTTTCTTCCACTATGACATTACAGAGTATTTTTGTGTAGATCATTGAACAAAATGTACAATTAAATCCATTTTAATTCCACTTTTGTAACACAAAAAATGTGGGAAAAAGTGTTTATGAGCAGTCAGCAGTTCACACACCAAGTAGGACACTGGGAAGACAGGAAGCACTAAACGTAGCAAAAAGACAATACTTGACCACAACAGATAAAGACAGCAATATATATTTACTTATCACTCTTGGAGATATCAGGAGTCCTCTAGTTATAGAAGGAAGCATACTTATATACACTCAGAAAAGAGATGAAACCACACCTTCTCCAATACAGCCTCTGATTACCAAAACAAGTCACAAATAACCCCGTCTCTTGATCCTGGTTGATGTGTCCACAACTATCTGCAAATATGATGAGCAGTCGGCAGTTCACACACCAAGTTGGAAAACAGGCAGCACTTAAAGTAGATGGCTAGCAAAAAGACACAACAGATAAAGACAAAAGAAAGTATACTTATCACTCCTGTATCCATAACTGTTATAAGGGTCTTACCGTCCTCCCTCGGCTAACCTTTGGTGCACTCGGGGAGTTAACTAGTTTGTTGTCTTCTTTTACTAAATCAGAAGTTATTATCCTGGGTGACCTCAATTATGATTGGGAAATATGCAGGCTTCAGACAATCTTAAAAGACATGTGTAATGATCTAAACCTAACCCAGCTGGTGACTAAGCCTACACGGGCAAACCCTAGTGATCCTTTAAAGTCAACTCCGATTGATCCTCATTCTAACGCATACACCAGTGTTGAAATGTGTTATCTATGGTGTTTCTACGCCAAAGATATTAGTGACCATTGACCATGTGTTTGTGGGTTAGAGATGTGAGAATACAAAATCTAAGCCTTGTGTCGTCACAAGAGGACTTTAAAAACTTCAATGAACTGTTTATTTTTTATTTTTTACATAATCTTTATTTTAGTGACCTTTAATTGATTTTTTTGTACCTTTATTTATTTCAGCTATATCCTGAACTTGATTTAGCTTACAGACTTTTTTTCTCAGATGTCTTTAATACTATTGTGGATAATTATGCTCCCTTCAAAAAACTAAAAGAGTTAAAGGTAGATGGAATGTCTGGTACACTCCGGAATGATCAGAAGTCATTCATTAAAAGAGATGATGCTTGGTTCAAAGCCAGAACTGGTAAAAGCTTTAAAGCAGCTGAGGAATCATTGTGTGAGACAAAACGAAAGGCAAAATCTGATTATTATGTAAACGCTCCTTCGGATTGTAATGGGAAACCGGCTAAATTCAGGAAAAATCCATAGGGTTCTACTTCTACCTTTCTGCCACAACAAATGAATTCAGCCACTGGCCTCATTACGGACAAAAATGCCATCGTTGATGCATTTAATCACCATTTTGTTTCTTTGAAAAAACTCTAAGCTTTTTCACAATGACACTGGGCAGGATGCTGATAGGGGAAATCTTGCTTAACGATCAGAGAAATGATAATCAAAAGGTTTTCTTTTAGTTTATATACAGAAAAATAAGTCCAGGATGCTTTGCTAGCAATAGACAACAAGAAATCCACAGGGGCCGAYCGATTGGATCCCAGTCTGTTTAAGTGTGCAGCGCCCATCATGGTTGGCTCAATAACACACTTTTGTTTTATTATTGCAAAACTAAATACATGTTGTTTTTAAACTCTCGTTGGAATGTTTCAGGTGAACGACTTGTTCATTCATTAGATAGTTCTCCAATGAAACGTGTTCCCGCATATAAATAATACGTATAAATACTGAGACATTTGGATTGATGTAGATTTGATGTTTATAAAACATATAGATGAGCTGGTTAAGAAGCTAAGATTTATAATTAGCTTTTTCTACAGAAACAGATTGTGTCTTTCTCTAAGCGGTAGGAAGCAGATTATTCAGTCAACCTTTTTATCTGTTCTTGATTATGGTGATATTATTTATCGAAGTGCAGTGGTGTGCTACTACTCATAAGATGCCATCTATCATAGTGCCCTTCGTTTGGTTACAGGTGACAGGTTTGATACTCATCACGGCATCCTGTATCAAAAGGTTGGCTGGGCTTCGTTAAAGACCCGCAGATCTCTACATTACTCTCTTTTTGTTTTACAAGGCCCAACTTTATAAACGTCCGTCTTATCTAACTTTACCGTTGAAGTATAGACACCTGAGTTGCCTAACCCGTTCATAGGATTGGTTAACTCTTGAGGTTCCTAGGATCTCCACAGAGCAGGGTAAATATGCTCTTTCTTTTAAAGCACTGGACAGCAGTCTAGAGAAGGAATGTCTCCAACTGGGATCAGTATCTATCAACAGTCTAGAGAAGGAACAGTCTCCCACTGGGATCAGTATCTATCGACAGTCTAGAGAAGGAACAGTCTCCATGGATCAGTTCTATACAGTCTAGGAAGGAAAGTCTCCACTGGGATCAGTATCTATAGCAGTCTAGAGAGGAACAGTCTCCACTGGGATCAGTATCTATCAGCAGTCTAGAGAAGGAACAGTCTCCCACTGGGATCAGTACAGTTAGAGAAGAACAGTCTCCTGGGATAGTACAGGTCTAGAGAAGGAACAGTCTCCCACTGGATCAGTATCTATCGACAGTCTAGAGAAGGAACAGTCTCCCACTGGGATCAGTATCTATCGACAGTCTAGAGAAGGAACAGTCTCCACTGGGATCGTATCTATCAGCAGTCTAGAGAAGGAACAGTCTCCCACTGGATCAGTACTATCAGCAGTCTAGAGAGGAACAGTCTCCCACTGGGATCAGTATCTATCGACAGTCTAGAGAAGGAACAGTCTCCCACTGGGATCAGTATCTATCGACAGTCTAGAGAAGGAACAGTCTCCCAGGGATCAGTACTATCAGCAGTCTAGAGAAGGAACAGTCTCCCACTGGGAAAGTATTATTAGCAGTCTAGAGAAGGAACAGTCTCCCACTGGGATCAGTATCTATCGACAGTCTAGAGAAGGAACAGTCTCCACTGGGATCAGTATCTATCAGCAGTCTAGAGAAGGAACAGTCTCCACTGGGATCAGTACAGTCTAGAGAAGGAACAGTCTCCCACTGGCGATCGTACAGTCTAGAGAAGGACAGTCCTCCACTGGGATCAGTATCTATCGACAGTCTAGGAAGGAACAGTCTCCCACTGGGATCATATCTATCAGCAGTCTAGAGAAGGATCAGTCTCCCACTGGGATCAGTACCATCGGACAGTCTAGAGAAGGACAGTCTCCCACTGGATCAGTATCTTATCAGCAGTCTAGAGAAGGAACAGTCTCCCACTGGGTCAGTATCTATCGACAGTCTAGAGAAGGAACAGTCTCCCACTGGGATCAGTATACTTCGACAGTTAGAGAAGGAACAGTCTCCCACTGGGATCAGTATCTATCGACAGTCTAGAGAAGGAACAGTCTCCCACTGGGATCAGTACTATCACAGTCTAGAGAAGGAACAGTCTCCCACTGGATCAGTATCTATCAGACAGTCTAGAGAAAGGAACAGTCTCCACTGGGATCAGTATCTATCAGCAGTCTAGAGAAGGAACAGTCTCCCACTGGGATCAGTATCTATCAGCAGTCTAGAGAAGGAACAGTCTCCCACTGGGATCGTATCTATCAGCAGTCTAGGAGGAAACAGTCTCCCACTGGATCAGTATCTATCGACAGTCTAGAGAAGAACAGTTTCCCACTGGGATCAGTATCTATCGACAGTCTAGAAAGAACAGTTTCCCACTGGGATCAGTATCTATCAGCAGTCTAGAGAAAGGAACAGTCTCCCACTGGGATCATATCTATCAGCAGTCTAGAGAAGAACAGTCTCCACTGGATCAGTATCTATCAGCAGTCTAGAGAAGGACAGTCTCCCACTGGGATCAGTATCTATCAGCAGTCTAGAGAAGGAACAGTATCCCACTGGACTGTTAAAATAAAATAATATAATAAATAAAATAAAATGTAATTAATGTTATTAGTCACATGCCCGTATACAAAGGTAGACCTTACAGTGAATGCTTTCTTACGAGCCCTACCCATCAATGCATTTTCCAAAAAATACAGATAAGAATAAGAATAAAAGTAACAAGTAATTAAAAGAGCAGCAATGAAATAACAATAGTGAGACTATAGCATGATACAGAGTCAATGTGAGGGGGCACCGGTTATTTGAGGTAGTATGTACATGTAGTAGTTATTAAAGTGACTATAAATAGATGACAACAGAGAGTAGCAGTGGTGTAAAGAGGTGGGGAGATGGAGGGGGTGCACTGCAAATAGTCTAGTAGCCATTTCACTAGATGTTCAGGAGTCTTATGTCTTGGGGTAGAACGCTGTTTGAAGCCTCTTGGACTAGACTTGGTGCTCCGGTACCGCTTGCCGCCCGGTAGCAGAGAGAACAGTCTATGACTAGGTGGCTGGAGTCTTTGACAATTTTTAGGGCTTCCTCTGAGACCGCTGGTATAGAGGTCCTGATGGCAGGAAGCTTGGCCAGTGATTACTGGGCCGTACGCACTACCTCTGTAGCGCCTTGTGGACGGAGACCGAGCAGTTGCCTGTACGTTCCCCAGTTTCTTGTTTGTGGTATGTATTTGATGTGTGTTTCAGGAGATAGCTTCCTGAGTTCTCCTGCTAATTGATAATTGGAGAGCTGACCACGCCCCCTCGTCAAGAAGCAGCTGACACTAATTACCTTTGCCACCTGAGGAAATATAAAAGCAGTGTTCTGTTCAGGAAAAGATATATTTTTGTGAGGGAGAGAAATCATTAGAGAGAGAGAAGATTGGAAAGATTGGAGAGAGAGTCTTGCTTGAGATTTGATTTTGATAAAGTGTTGGTTGTTTCTCAGAGATTTGGTATGTATAATATAGGTTGTTGCTGAGGGAGCTGATTGTTATGTCTTATGTGTATAAGGACGCACTGTTTTGATAATTGAAATTGTTTGTTAATAATGTTCTGTTTCATTTGTTCCAGGGGGAAGGAGAAGGCACTTTGGAGATGCTTAGGCAAGAGGCCCGCGGCATACATATACCCGTAGTATATTCATTGTCTAGCACACTAGGTAAGACCTGGGCGGACCACCCCCTGTATTTTGGTTAGGGCACCAGGTGGTGCTAAGATAGGTAAGTAGTGGGTAGGCAGGTTAGATAGGAAGGGGGAAGTTTTGATATTTACTTTCTTTGCTTTGGTTCCGTCCAGCCCTTTCCCATATTACCGTAAGGAAATAAATCCTAGTAACGGTAAAATCTGCCTTTGTCGTCCTTACTCACCCTACAGTCCATACCTCTTACACTTCAAGGAGTTGAGTGCAGCAGGGAGTTGCGTTCCCTCTTCTCAGAGGCGTGCGTAACAAGCAAAGACTGAACCAGGCGGTGACGCAACCATCAGGATGCTCTCGATGGTGCAGCTGTAGAACCTTTTGAGAATCTGAGGACCATGCCAAATCTTTTCAGTCTCCTGAGGGGAATAGGTTTTGTCGTGCCCTCTTCACAACTGTCTTGGTGTGCTTGGACCAATGTTATTGTTTGGTGATGTGGAACCAAGTACTTGAAGCTCTCAACCCACTCCACTGCAGCCCGTTGATGAGATGGGAGCGTGCTCGGTCCTTTTTTTTCCTGTAGTCACAATCATCTTCTTTGTCTGATCATGTGAGGGAGAGGTTGTTGTCCTGGCACCACACGGCCAGGTCTCTGACCTCCTTCCTATAGCTGTTCGTCATTGTCGGTGATCAGCCTACCACTGTTGTGTCATCTGCAAATTTAATGATGGTGTTGGAGTCGTCCTGCCGTGCAGTCATGAGTGAACAGGGAGTACAGGAGGGGCTGAGCACACACCCCTGTTTTGAAGGTCAGCGTGGTGGATGTGTTGTTACCTACCACACCTGCGGGGCGGCCCGCCAGGAAGTCCAAGATCCAGTTGCAGAGGGAGATGTTTAGTCCCAGGGTCCTTAGCTTATTGATGAGCTTTGAGGTCACTATGGTGTTGAACGCTGAGCTGTAGYCAATGAATAGCATTCTCACATAGKTGTTCCTTTTGTCCAGGTGGGAAAGGGAAGTGTGGAGTGCAATGGAGAGATTGCATCATCTGTGGATCTGTTGGGGCGGTATGCAAATTGGAGTGGGTCTAGGGTTTCTGGGATGATGGTGTTGATGTGGGCCATGACCAGCCTTTCAAAGCACTTCATGGCTACAGACGTGAGTGCTACGGGTCGGTAGTCATTTAGGCAGGTTGCCTTTGTGTCCTTGGGCACAGGGACTATGGTGGTCTGCTTGAAACATGTTGGACTCCCGAGTCTGTTGGAGTAGTCATTTAAGCAGGTTACCTTAGTGTTCTTGGGCACAGGGACTATGGTGGTCTGCTTAAAACATGTTGGAATTACAGACTCAGACAGGGAGAGGTTGAAAATGTCTGTGAAAACACTTGCCAGTTGGTCAGCGCATGCTCGCAGTACACGTCCTGGTAATCCGTCTGGCTCTGCGGCTTTGTGAATGGTCGCTTGTTTAAAGGTCTTACTCACATCAGCTATGGAGAGCGTGATCACACAGTCTTCTGGAATAGCTGGTGCTCTCGTGCATGTTTCAGTGTTATTTGCCTCAAAGTGAGCATAGAAGTAGTTTAGCTCGTCTGGTAGGCTCGTGTCACTGGGCAGCTCTCGGCTGTGCTTCCCTTTGTTGTCTGTAACGGTTGAAAGCCCTGCCACATCCGACGAGCGTCAGAGCCGGTGTAGTACGATTCGATCTTAGTCCTGTATTGACGCTTTGCCTGTTTGATGGATCATCGGAGAGCATAGCGGGATTTCTTATAAGCTTCGGGGTTAG
>NC_036844.1:35024760-35035204 GCF_002910315.2 Salvelinus sp. IW2-2015
TTCCATAGAGACACGGATAACAGTGCTCTATATGAGAACAATATAGGCACAAGACATAAATACACGTAGACTAGTAACAACAACCCAATAACATACAACACCATAGACAAAACAAACATACATCCCATGTCACACCCTGACTAACAAAATAATAAAGAAAACAAAGATACTAAGGTCAGGTGCAGTATACCAGCCAGGATGAAGAATGTTCCACTGATAAACTTGACTTTGACCCGGGTCCTGTTACTCTTGATGAAGTTACAGCACTTGGTCCCAAAGATGGACCCCATCTCTCCCAGAGATCCCAGGATGGAGGAGATGGAAGTGATTGTCATAGAAGCACATTTGACCCCAACGGGGGGTACTTAAGAAATTACTATCCAGACAACACAGGGCACTAGGGAGACTATCCATCCAAAGGCTCCCAAAAACATGACTCAATCTCACTCGGTGGACAGGAGCTGCACAGTATGACACCCATAACCAGGAGCAGGGCCGCTGCCTCCCAGCAGATGTAGAGTGAGGCCCCCAACTCCCCCAACTGGTGCTGGCCGTCCAGGAGACAGCAACGAGCACCAGGATTACAGCCAGGATGAAGATCATTCTGGAGATTATCATTTCTTTGGCCTRGGACTTTTTGTTATTGATGTAGTTGGTGCACTTGGCACCGAATATGGATATTCCCAGTACCCAGAAGATGATGGCCAATGCTCTGACGGCTGCTGATCCTGGGTTAAGGCCAGCATGTAGTCGTAGACCTGACACTGCATCAGGTCCCAGGTCAGGTCCCAGGTCCCAGGTTACATGAGAGGTGGCGGTGTTGTAAGGTTGTAAGGTCTACACCTGTTGCATTCGGCACATGTGACAAATTAAATTTGATTTGAAGCTAGCCAGTCTGCACACTGGCTAAAATGTTTTCCATCAATAGTATCTTATATGATCTTATGTTAACACAGCCCAGTGTTTCTCAATATAAATGCACAGAACTGAATTAAGTTTCATAGTCTTCAAAAAGTGTTAGGGGATTTTGTGCAATACAGCAATATTGTTAACTTTTGCCAGTGAAACAACCTATTCATTCAGATGTGGGTCAGTATGTGGATGAGACACACTTGAGGGAGACACTAGTGACATTCAGTTAGATTGAAACTACATGCTGAAAAACATTTAAGTTTGAAATAAGTAATTGTAAGGTTGGATTCATGGACTGAAATACAGAAAGGATAGTGTCGACGCCTGACATAGCTAAGTTTGCTTTGTATGTTTCTATGTTTTTGTTTGGTCAGGGTGTGAATCTGAGTGGGCATTCTATGTTGTATGTTAGTTTGTCTATTCCTATGTGTTTGGCCTGATATGGTTCTCAATCAGAGGCAGGTGTTTCGTTGTCTCGATTGGGAGCCATATTAGGTAGCCTGTTTTGTCATTGTGGGTTATGGGTGATTGTTTATGTTAGTTCTTGTGTCAGCACATTTCTTATATGGCTTCCGTTCGTTGTTCGTTTATTGTTTTTATAGTTTGTTCATGTTCTCTGTTTATTAAATTCATGATGAACACATACCACGCTGCATTTTGGTCCTCCTCGATCCTTCTCCAACTACTCCTCCTCAACGCAGGACGCGACGAGCGTGACACGATAGAGGTTGTTTTATCATGAATTACATATAGAATCACAATTATATTCTCTCCATTGCTTTATGAATTAAAGAAAGTACAGTTTCTCTGTTAAAGAGTAGCAGCAGCAGCTGCACAGACTAGATCCCACACATATTACATAAACTCCTCTATGCCTGTTGAAGACAAGAGCTGTTGTGGGAGGTTGATGTAGTCTGTCGTTGAGTCTGCTGGTTCCTCTTGAATGATGCACAGCAGTATGGTCCCTCCTATCAGGAGCATGGAAGTGGACCACCTCTGAACTTCAGCTAAAATTACCAGCTTATGTTGGGTAAACAGGAGAATGGTAGCGCTGCAGGTGGACATCCGTTCTTAAGTAATGGTCAACCAAAAACACAGTGGTTGTCACGTTCAATCGTAATGTGAAGAGAGAGGCGCAAGGCGCAGCGTGATATGAATACATCTTCTATTTATTCATGAAGATGAACACTAAACAAACATACAAAAAACAAAACAAAATAACAAATAACAAAATAAACGAACGTGAAGCTATCATACAAAAGTGCAGACACAGGCAATAGACATAGACAATAACCAAGAAATACCCAACGGAACTATGGCTGCCTAAATACAGTTTCCAATCAGAGACAATGATCAACAGCTGCCTTCTAATTGAGAACATCTAGGAACAATAGACATACAAACACGCTAGACGAGTAAAACACCCCATAAACATACAAAACCCCTAGACAAAACCAAACACATACATCCCCATGTCAACCCTGACTAACCAAAATAATAAAGAAACAAGATAACTAAGGTCAGGGCGTGACAGTGGGTGCTGCAGTATTACCACCAGGCTGCTTGAAACTACATGCTGAAAAACCCTTGAGTGTGAAATAAATAATTTTAAGCTTCGATCCATGGACTGAAATGAACTATACAATAGACTAATGATAACAGTTTCATAACATGGTTGAAATAATTATACACTATGATATATGTTTCAGTCAGAAGATCCCAGTCACTGACTGTAGGCTTGTGGTTAACGTGGTGAACATAAACAGGAAATGCACAGCAGCAACCAGGAAACACTTTGCATCCAGATATGTTTTTTATTTGAACATCTTTAATTAACATGGTTAAACAAACAACCTCTGATTCAATTATTTCTCTACTTAAATTCATCCCATTTTAAAGAAGCATAAAGAGAAGTATCAATACTGGTATAGAACATCAGAGAGGAAACAGTCAGAATATGTCCCTTCATTGCAGTCTCCTCAGGAACTCCCACTCTAAATTAACTGAATATTTGAACACAATATGACAAACTCCTCGTTGACGTGTTAAAGACAAGGTGGAACAATAACTATGTTTCTTTCACACATATCTGGTCCTTTCCAACTTTTTAACATTGAACAGAAACGATAGAGGTTGTTTTATCATAGAATTACATATAGAATCACAATKATATTCTCTCCATTGYTTTCATTWMAAGARAGTACAACCTCTCTGTTAAAGCAGTWGCAGCAGCAKCTRCASCACAATATGACATAAACTCCTCTATGACCTGTTGAAGACAGAGTTGTTAGTGGGATGTTGATTGACTTTTTAACATTGAACAGAAAGGATAGATGTTGTTTCATCATAGAATTACATACAGGGCCTTCAGAGTGTGTACAGGGCCTTGCAAAAGTATTCACCCCCTTGGCGTTTTTCCTATTTTGATGCATTACAACCTGTAATTTAAATGGATTTTTATTTAGATTTCATGTAATGAACATACACAAAATAGTCCAAATTGTTGAGGTTGAGGTGAAATGAAAAAAAATGTACTTCAGAAATTTCAAAAGAATAAAAANACATAGACAATTCCCCACAAACAGCTAAAGCCTATGGTTGCCTTAAATATGGCTCCCAATCAGAGACAACAATAACCAGCTGTCTCTAATTGAGACCCAATTCAGGCAACCATAGACTTTCCTAGATACCTACACTCAAAACAGACACAGCTAGACTTCTATACTAAACATAAACCCAACTACTCTAATAAACCCCCTAAACCTTACAACCACCCTAGACACTACAAAAACACATACATTCCCCATGTCACACCCTGACCTAACTAAAATAAAGAAAACAAAGAATACTAAGGCCAGGGCGTGACAACTGGTATAGAACATCAGAGAGGAAACGTGAGAATATGTCCCTTCATTGCAGTCTCCTCAGGAACTCCCACTCTGAATTAACTGAATATTTGAACACAATGTCATAAACTCCCCTTTGACGTGCTAAAGACAAGGTGGAACAATAACTATGTTTCTTTCACACATATCTGGTCCTTTCCGACTTTTTAACATTGAACAGAATAGAGGTTGTTTTATCATAGAATTACATATAGAATCACAATTATATTCTCTCCATTGTTTTCATTAAAAGAAAGTACAACCTCTGTTAAAGCAGTAGCAGCAGCAGCTGCACCAGACTATGATCCCAACACAATATGACAAACTCCTCTATAACCTTTTTAACATTGAACAGAAAGGATAGATGTTGTTTCATCATAGAATTACATAGTGCCTTGCAAAAGTATTCACCCCCTTGGCGTTTTTCCTATTTTGATGCATTACAACCTGTAATTTAAATGGATTTTTATTTGGATTTCGTGTAATGAACATACAAAAATAGTCCAAATTGTTGAGGTGAAATGAAAAAAAAATTACTTCTGAAATTTCAAAATAATAAAAAAGTGAAATGTGGGTGCATTTGTCTTCACCCCTTTGCTATGAAGCCCGTAAATAAGATCTGGTGCAACCAAATACCTTCAGAAGTCACATCATTAGTTAAATAAAGTCCACCTGTGTACAATATAAGTGTCACATGATCTGTCACATGATCTCAGTATATATACACACCTGTTCTGAAAGGCCCCAGAGTCTGCAACAGCACTAAGCAAGGGGCACCACCAAGCAATCGGCCCTATGAAGACCAAGCTCTCCAAACAGGTCAGGGACAAAGTTGTGGAGAAGTACAGATCAATCAATAAATCAAATGTATTTATAAAGCCCTTCTTACATCAGCTGATGTCACAAAGTGCTGTACAGAAACCCAGCCAAAAAAACCCTAACAGTGAATACGGAACGCTTCAGTCTGGTTTTAGACCCCATCATAGCACTGAGACTGCACTTTCCCACCAACAATATCGAACCATCAACCTCCCTCCTATGACTTCTTGCCAGCTCGCTAGCGCGGAGCGTTGATTGAGTGCGTTCGCTTCGAGCCTCTCGGCTGGTTCCCTCTTGAAGATGCAGCAGCCAGAGTTTGGTCCCTCTATCAGGAACATGGAGTCAGGCCACCTATTGAACTTCCAGTCCCAGTAACCCAAAAACAACAAATGATCCAGCAGGTATGGGAATATTTGAATCATCGCCTTAACTGCGTCAACCACCAGAAGACCGTGTGGTGAGCTGGACGGATACCCAGCCAGGAGAAAGAATCGTCTACTGATAAACCCTTGCCTCTGTGACCGCGGGTCCTGTTAACTCTTTGATGGCAGATACAACAACTCTCGTTCCCCAATAGATGGACATCTCCTCCTACGAGTACCCAGGATGGAGGATCGATGGAAGTGATGCGTCTCAAGCCCTTTTGAGCCAACTGGAGGGTCCATATGAGAACGTACTGATGCTCAGACAACACAGGGAACATAGGGAGAACTATCCATCCAACGGCTCCAAAACATGAACTCCACTCTCACTAGCGTGGGCAGGAAGCTCCGCACAGCTATCGCGCCCCATCAACCAGCCGCGGGAGGAGGGGGCTGGCCTAGCAGAAGAGCGAGGTGCCCCCCAGCACAGTCAGCCGCTCCAAACTCGGTGGTGGCCGTCCAGGAGAAGAGCAGCCAACGAGACACCAGGAGTTACAGCCAGGGATGAGGATATTCTGGAGATGATCATTTACTTTGGCCTTGGACTTTTGTTATTGATGTAGTGGTGCATATTGGCCTGATATGGAGAACATCCCCGAAACCCCAGAAGATGATGCGATGATGTTTCATGGCCCTGCGGTCGCCGTCGCAGGTTCTGAAGTATAGGCGCCAGCATGGAGTTAGTTAGACTCTGTAACAGGCTGCATCAGGTCCCAGGTCAGGTCCCAGGGTTACAATGAAGATTGATAATGTTGTAAGCGTATACTACACTGTTGTATTCGGCATATGTGACAAATTGACATTTTATTGATTTGAAGCGTAGCCAGTCCTGCGACACTGGCTCATTAAATTCCGAGCCTCACTAGTATCTTATAGGTATTCTTATCGTTTACACAGGCCCAGGTGTTTCTCATATAAATGCACAGAACTGAATTAAGCTTCAATAGTCTTGCAAAGGTTTCAGGGGATCTTTGTTGGCAAATATTGCCGTTATTGCTAACTTCGCAAAGGAAACAACATTATTCGTTTCAGATGTGGGGCGGATTGTGGTGATGCACACAACTGTACGGAGATACTAGTGACATTCATTAGATATGAAATACATGCTTGAAAAAACCCTTGAGTGTGAAAAAATAATTTTAAGTTCGATCCCTGGACTGAAATGTAACTAATACATATAAAGACTAATGATAACAGTTTCATAAACAATAGGTTGAATAATTGAACACTATGAGAATGTTCAGTCAGAAAATCCCAGTCACTGACTGGTAGGCTTGTTGGTTAACGGTGGTAACACTAAACAGGAAATGCAACAGCAGCAACCAGGGAAACAACTTTTGCGAGAATCCATGTATTACTGTTTTTTATTTCTTTAAATTTAACAGATTTTAAAAACAAATACAACCTCTACAATTTCATTCTCTCACTTACAACTTCATCCATTTAAAGAAACATAAAAGAGAAGTATCAGTACTGGTATGAGAACTCAGAGAGGTAAACAGTAGAATTATGTGTCCCTTCATTTTGCAGTCTCCTCAGCGAACTTCCCACTATCTAAACTTAACTGAATATATTTGAACACAATATGCATAAACTCCTCGCTTTGACGGTTTTAAGACAAGGTGGAACACAATAACTAGTTTCTTTCACACATAATTGGTCCTTTCCAACCTTTTTACATTGAACTAGAAACGATGAGGTTTGTTTTATCATAGAAGTTAGCATATAGAATCACAATGTATATCTCCTCCCATGTTGTTCAATTACCAAGAAGTACAAACGCTCTCTGTTAAAAGGCAGTAAGCAGCAGCATCTGCTACCACAATATGACATAAACTCCTCTGGATGACCTGTTGAAAGACAGAGTTGTTAGTGGGAATGTTGATTGACTTTTTAACATTGAACAGAAGGATAGATGTTGTTTCATCATAGAATACATACAGGGCCTTAGTCAGGGCCTTGCAAAAGTATCCACCCACTTGGCGTTTTCCTATTTTGATGCATTACAACTGTAATTTAAATGGATTTTTATTTGATTTCATGTAATGAACATACACAAAAATAGTCCAAATTGTTGAGGTTGAGGGTGAAATGAAAAAAAATGTACTTCAGAAATTTCAAAGATAAAAAAACTGAAAATGTGAGGGTGCATTTGTATTCACCCCTTTGCTATGAAGCGTAAATAATATATGGCAAACAAATACCTTCAGAAGTCACGATATTGTTAAATAAAGTCCACCTGTGTACAATAAAGTGTCACATGATCTGTCACATGATCTCAGTATATATACACCTGGTTCTGAAGCCCCAGAGTCTGCAACAGCACTAAGCAAGGGCACCAAACCAGCAATCGGCCCTATGAGACCAAGTGCTTCCAAACAGGTCAGGGACAAGGAGAAGTACAGATCAATACAATAAATTCAATTTATAAAGCCCTTCTTACATCAGCTGATTCACAAAGTGCTGTACAGAAACCCAGCCGAAAAACACCCTAACAGTGAATACGGAACGCTCTAGTCTGGTTTTAGACCCCATCATAGCAACTGAGACTGGCACACTTGTAAGGTTAAAGGTTTACTTTTAATGGCATCAGACCGAGGCTCTGCATCTGTCCTCTGTGCTTCCTAGACCGTTAATGGCTGCTTTTCCTGAACCAATCCGATACCAACATTCTTTTGGAAGACTGGAACCCACCAAAGTTGGTCTAACGGACAAGTCCGCTGGTTTAGATCTTAATCTGTCTGGAAAGATATCAGTTTGTCTCTGTGGATGGTTTGTCCCTGCAATCGGAGAAGCAACCTGTCAATTGCGGTGTTCCTCAAGAGCTCCGATTTAGGACCACTATTGTTTTCACTATATGATTATTACCTCTTGGTGATCGTCATTCGGAAAATAATGGTTAACTTTCACCTCGCTATGGCAGGATGACGACACAGCTGTTAATTTGATGAAACTACATGGTGAAGCCGCCTAAAATGCGCCTCCTGAACCTGTGTTTCAGGGACATAAGAAAGTGAGGAATGCGGCAAATGTTCTATGTTTAAACTAGACAAACACAGATGCCTTGTTCAAAGTCCCAATGAAACAAAAATATGACTTTCTGTTGAATCTGGACAATTACATCTGAATGGGTTGTACAGTGTCTAATAAAACGTAAGGACCTACGGCTTTGACTGCTGGGACCCTGCTCTCTCTTTTGATGAACATAGTCCAAGACTGTTTCAGGACAGCTTTTACCAATCTACGTAACATTATAAAGATCAGAAACTTCTGTCCAAAAAATTATGCAGAAAGAATGGTACCCATGCTGTTTTCACTTCTAGGTTAGATAGCAATGCTCATTTTCCGGCTTACGCCGGATAAAGCAGAAATAATAGAACTTCAGTTTAGTGCTAAACACGGCCTTCTAGAATCTTTGACGTAGTAACCAAAAAAGGTGATCATATTACTCAAAGTGCTTAGCCTCTCTACACTGGCTTCCTGTTAAGGCAAGGGCTGATTTCAAGGTTTTACTGCTATTCGCTACCAAAAGCATTACACTGGGCTTGCTTGCTACTATCTTTCCGAGTTGGTCCTGCCATACCATACCTACACGTAGACGCAAGGCGCAGTGCCCTCCTTACCGTCCTAGAATTTTTAAGCAACAGCTGGAGGCAGGTTTTCTCCTATAAGATCTCCATTTTAATGGATGGTCTGCCTAAATCCATGTGAGAGACACAGACTCGGTCTCACCTTTAAGTCTTTATTGAAGACTCATTTCTCTTCGAGTAGGTCCTATGATTGATGTGTGTCTGGCAGGAGTGTGAAAATGAACGGAAAGGCACTGGAGCAACGAACCGCCCTTGCTGTCTGCCTGGCCAGTTCCCCTCTCTCGCACTGGGATTCTCTGCCTCAAACCCTATTACAGGGGCTGAGTCACTGGGTAACTGGTGCTCTTCCATGCCGTCCCTAGGAGGGGTGCGTCACTTGAGTGGATTGAGTCACTGAACGTGATCTTCCTGTCCGGTTGGCCCCCCCCCTTGGGTTGTGCCGTGGCGGAGATCTTCGTGGCTATACTCGGCCTTGTCTCAGGATGGTAAGTTGGTGGTTGAAGATATCCCTCTAGTGGTGTGGGGGTTGGCGCTTTGCAAAGTGGGTGGGGTTTATATCCTGCCTATTTCACTGTCCGGGGGTATCGTCGGATGGGGCACACAGTGTCTCCCGACCCCTCCTGTCTCAGCCTCCGAGTTTTATGGCTGCAGAGTTTGTGTCGGGGGGCTAGGGTCAGTATGTTATATCTGGATTATTTTCTCCTGTCTTATCTGGTGTCCTGTGTGAATTTAAGTATGCTCTCTCTAATTGTCTGTCTCTTTTCTTTCTTTCTTATTCTTCTCTCTCTCTGCGGAGGACCTGAGCCGCTAGGACCATGCCTCAGGACTCCTGGCTTGATGACTCTTGTGCTTTGCTGTCCCCAGTCAACCTGGGCCGTGCTGCTTGCTCCAGTTTCAACTGTTTGCCTGCGGCTAATGGAACCCTGCCTGTTCACCGGACGTGCTACCTGTCCCAGACCTGCTGTTTTCAACTCTTTAGAGAACAGCAGGAGCGCGTACAGATACTCTGAATGATCGGGCTATGAAAAATCCAACTGAGCATTTAGCTCCTGAGGTGGCTGACCGGTCTATCGGTTCTCGCTGCTAATGGTTCCCAGTGCTAACTAGACTTGCCCGGTTGGTTTTAGCGGTTCTAAGTACGACGGAACCTGCATAAGACTTAACATGAATGCATGGTGATATTTAGTCAGGAACAGTTACAAGGTTCCCAGATTACAATGCAGATCCTGGAAATAATAATGCCAATCCAGACGACCCATTAGCTCAATGTTACGATTTCCATGACTTCCATACCTATCATCCCTAATCCCTCATGTCACCCAAATGTAATCATAATCGCCTAATACAAAACGTTTTTCCAATGATCGTTAATCCTCTTGACCTTTTATCCTCTGCGTTGTATAATATTTAAAATATTCTAGCATGGAGCCCATCAACATTAGCCGTCTCTCCTATGCACGTCATCGACTCAGCACGCATATGTTCAACATACATGAGTTTATCCTGAGGATGCTTCTGTAAGATTGGAGAGCTGATCCACTCAGAAACCTCTATTAAATTGTTATATCCTCTATATTCGATGGGGGAGATGTGTTTGCGACCACCATATGGTGAAAAACTCACTCAGTTTTTCAGATACATCCATAAAAAAAACGCATTGTGTAACAATATAGAAGCTGTGGGAGACCAAAACCTGGAATAAACCAATATATGACATTGGATAAGATATAATCCGTAATAACTCATCCAAAAACCATGTGTCAGCGGATAGATGAATGAACTTCCCAATCGAGTTGGGTCTACATAGACAATAATA
>NC_036844.1:35036311-35044009 GCF_002910315.2 Salvelinus sp. IW2-2015
TAATACAATATGTTTTAGTCTTCTCCTCACCGTCTAAATTAACTGAATATTTGAACACAATRTGYCATAAACTCCTCTTTKACSTGTTAAAGACMAGGTGGAACAATAACTATGTTRCTTTCACACMTATCTGGTCCTTTCTGACTGTTAAACATTGAACAGAAAGGACAGAGTTTGTTTTATCATAGAATTACAATTATATAATTAAAATTATATAACCTCCATTTTTTTTWWATAAAAAGAAAGTACAGCTTCTCTGTTAAAGCAGTAGCAGCAGCACCAGACAGCGATCCCACCACAATATGACATAACCTCCTCTATGACCTGTTGAAGACAGAGCTGTTAGCGGGAGGTTGACGAGTCGTCGTTGAGTCTGACTGGTTCCTCTTGAATATGGAGCAGCAGAGTATGGTCCCTCCTATCAGGAGCATGCAGGCGGACCAGCTACTGACTTCAGCTAACAAAACCAGGTTGAATATGATAAACTTGGCGAAAATATCGAATCGCCGTTGGACATCCGTTATCAAGTAATGGACAACCACAATTTCAGTGGTGAGCTGCAGGATACCGGCCAGGATGAAGAATATTCCAACAATAAACCTGGCCTTGACCCTGATCCTGTTACTCTTGATGCAGTTACAGCACYTGGTCCCAAAGATRGACCCCATCACTCCTAGAGCTCCCAGGATGGAGGAGATGGAGGTGATCGTYATCAGAACCTTCCACATGCCCCAATAAGGGGGCGGAGGATAATACMTTATWGAKAGAGCACAGGSCACTAGGGAGACTATCCATCCAAAGATTCCCATCATCCATCCAAACACTCCCACAGTGATGCACAGTAAGACCCCTCCAATCAGGAGCAGGGAGGCCGCCACCCAGCCGAAGTACAGCGAGGCCCCCAACTCAGGCTTCCCTTTGATCCGCGTGGAGGAGTCGCTGATGATTGATCTGGCTAGCAAGGAAACAGGGATGAGGATGAGAATTCCGGCCAGGATGAAAAGTATTCCAGCGATAATTATCAACTTGGCCTGAGACGTTTTGTCTTTGATGCAGTTGGTGCACTTCGCTCCGACCATGGAGACCATGACCCCCAGAACCCCCAGGATGATGGCAGTGAGGATCATGGCTCTGGCAGGCTGCAGATCATATTTCCCATTCCCCCTGGGGTTGCACACCTCACACTGTGTCTTTCCCGTGCCTTGGGTCACACAGCTCATCCACAGGCCGTACCAGACCACCTTTGTGGTGGCAACGTTACCTGCTATAATGGTTGTCACTATCCAGGTGGGGAGAGCACAGATCACAATGGTCAGTATTAATCCTATGACTCCCAGGGCGATGCCCACGACCTCCAACATCTGTACACGATATCCATGGCATATCTGTCCTCCCTGATGAGGTACTCTCTCAGCAGATCTGTTTTACTCTGAAAGTTCGTTGGCTGATTCTTCTGTAAGAAATGGGAGAGCTGATCCACTCGAAGACCGTATAACTCTCGATGCTGTGATGTCACTTAAATATGTTGTCTGGAAACGTACACTCTACTAATACGGATGTGTGTGTGGTGTGACCCAATGTGTAAAACTCTACTCGTAGTTCCAGTTTTCAAAAATTTAAAACAGCTTGTGTAAACATGTGGAATGTTGAGATCCAACCTAGAATAAACCAATAATACCAAATAGGGATATAATTATAATGAAAAAACTATTCCTAATATGTATTAACGCCTCCCAATCTGAGTTTGGCCAAAGATGTTTTTAGTCTTCCAACCAATTCCTAACAGTAAACGTGAGAGGGAAGAATGAAAACTGACCCAAGATCAGCAACTTGTGTTAACTTCACCGACACCCAAAGGCCTGTTCTGAAGTGAAGATGAATAGGGATTGGGCATCTTCGTTTAACAACATCCTGTATCACTGTTTAACACAGAGTATATCAGCACAGTGCCCTATGGAATTCGGAGAGAATGTGCCAGTTGATCTCATACATAAAAACAAGCATAGCCACACCCTCCCGTTCAATGAAGGATTAAAAAATATATAAGTTTCAAGACAGACTGCAAAAAGGGTAGACACAGACAGAGGAGGTACGAAGATAGAACAGACGACAGCATAAAGGCAGACGAGAACAGGAAGATAACAGAGCGGGGTGAGTAACAGACACGGGGAGTAACAGACGGGGGAGTAACAGACAGGGGAGTAACAGACAGGGGAGTAACAGACAGTGGAGTAAAGACAGTGGAGTAACAGAAATGTGGTAGTAACAGACAGGGTAACAGACAGTGGGCAGAACAGAGCAGGGAGTAACAAGACAGGGACAGAAGTAACAGTACGGGAGAACCAGACAGGGGAGTAACAGACAGGGGGTAACAGACAGGGGAGTAAATCAACAGCGAAAGCAAGGGAGTAACAGACAGGATAGTAACAGACAGAGGAGTAACAGACACGAGGAGTAACAGACAGGGGAGTAACAGACAGAGAGGAGTAACAGACATGGGAGTAACAGACATGTGAGTAAACAGACAGAAGGAGTAACAGACATGTGAGTAACAGACAGAGGAGTAACAGACAGGGGAGTAACAGACAGAGGAGTAACAGACAGAGGAGTAACAGACAAAGGGAAGTAACAGACAGGAGAGTAACAGACAGGGGAATAACAGAGCGAGGTGAGTACTAGACAGGGATAACAGGAAAGAGGGATAACAGACAGGGGAGTAAACAGACAAGGAGATAAAGACAGAAGTAAGTAGACAGACAGAGGAGTAACAGACAGAGGAAAAGGTAAACAACGGGAGTAACAGACGGGGAGTAACGACAGCAGAGTAAGACAGAGGTAACAGACAGGGTTACATGACAGGGAGTCACAGGACAGGTGAGTCACAGACAGGTGAGTTTCTAGGGATTACCATTTTACTGATGAACCAAACTGAACCCAAAGGTACACATTGTGTATGTTGTCATCATGACACAATGATACCTGCACATCGACTCAGTACTGGTGCCCTGTGTATATAGACAAGTTACTCACTGTTATTTCATCTTTGTGTTATTATTTTTCTGCTATTTAAACTAAAAATATCTCTGATTGTTGGGAATAGCGAGATGTAAGCATTCACTGTTAGTCTACACCTGTTGTTTTTGAAGATATAGACAAATAACATTGTATTTGATTTGATTGAGCTGGATGACACACCGGGTATTTACATTCCAATGGCACCCTATCCCTACATAGTGCACTCCATCCAGAGTCTTGGTCAAAAGTAGTGCACTATATAGGGAATAGGGTAATATTTGGTACACAGGCACAGCATCTGTCTTCTCTTTACTATCTGTCTGCATTCCAGGCATGTTGTTAAACAGGTTCCACACACATCATATTTACACAGTCCAGAGATGAGGAAAGAACTGTTCACTGTTTGTTATAAAGGGTTAACAGAAGTGTCTTACATGTCTGCAGTCATGGCTTTATATAGCTTTATTATATGTTCTTAAACTAAGAAAATTAATGTTTTTAAAAACACTGAATCATGTTGCTCAGTTTTAAACGCTAACTTCTATTGAAGTATGAATGCAGCAGATTTAAAACATAACATCAATTATATTGGAATATGGTTTTAGAGTAATGGAGTACAGAGCGCTGCATGTCGCAAGTGAAGAAGAGGGAGGTACGGCACCTGTGTACACCTGAACCAGTTTCACCTGTTCCTTGGCCTACAGGTGTGTACACCTGAACCAGTCTCACCTGTTCTTGGACTACAGGTGTGTACACCTGAAACCAGTCTGACCTGTTCCTTGGCCTACAGGTGTGTACACCTGAACCAGTCTCACCTGTTCCTTGGACTACAGGTGTGTACACCTGAACCAGTCTCACCTGTTCCTTGGACTACAGGTGTGTACACCTGAACCAGTCTGACCTGTTCCTTGGCCTACAGGTGTGTAACACCTGAACCAGTCTGAACCTGTTCCTTGCCTACAGGTGTGTACACCTGAACCAGTCTCACCTGTTCCTTGGCCTACATGTGTGTACACCTGAACCAGTCTGAACCTGTTCCTTGGCCTACAGGTGTGTACACCTGAACCAGTCTCACCTGTTCCTTGGACTACAGGTGTGTACACCTGACCAGTCTGACTGTTCCTTGACTACAGGTGTAGTCATGTACTACCAGACACCTGACTGACTGGTGAACGAAACCACTGCAGAGGTTGGTTTAAAGATATTAGGTCAGAGAGAGAGGGAGCGAGAATAAGGGAGGAAGAGAGACTGAGGAGAGAGACGTAGACACTGAGGCAGAGAGACAGGGAGAGGTAGAGCTGAGGGAGAGGTAGAGAGAGAGACTGAGGAGAGGTAGAGAGAGAAGAGAGAGAGAGAGAGAGGTAGAATGCTGAGGGAGAGAGACTGAGGGAGAGAGAGACTGAGGGAGAGAGAGACTGAGGGAGAGAGAGAGAGAGAGAAGTAGAGACTTCTTCAGACACCCACATACAGGTCGAAGGATCCCTGTGAAGGGTATCATCTCATGCAAGACCAAGGGAGTAATCTATCTCATCACCTGTTCATGTGGAAAAGACGACGTAGGACAAACGAAAATACAATTAAAACAACACATAGCTGAATACCGCAGCTCAATCAGGTGTAAGAACATTGATTATCCAGTAGCAGCTCACTTTGTTGAAGCTAACCATCCAATCTCCTCCCTCAAATACACAGGCATTGGGCATGTTGCTCTACCAAGGAGAGGAGGAAACATTGAGATCCTACTACAAAGAGAGGCTTACTGGATATCCTATCTAAAAACATTGACCCCTAGTGGTCTGAAATATTGACTTTGATCTCAGACCCTTCTTATGAGTACTCTTTCCTTTATGAACAAGTCTTATATATTTAAAATTAATTTTTACAGCATATTAGCTTACACCTAAAATGTTCCCCCTGTTGATGATGCTCATTATATAACCAATATTACAAAAATGAAATATACGAAATTATATACGGAAAAAATAAATAAATAAATAAATAATAATAATCGCTGAAGTTGGAGACTTATATTTCTGAGATGCTGAAATGCTGAAAAACATTTAAGTTTGAAATAAATAATTGAAAGGTTGGATTCCTGGACTGAAATGAACTATATAATACAGTAAATAGACTAATGATACCAGTTTCATGGACATGGCTTGAAACAATTCTACACTGTGATATATGTTTCAATCAGAAGGTCCCAGTCACTGACTGTAGGCTTGTTGGTGATATAGTAAACATAAACAGGAAATGCACAGCAGCAACCAATACTTTGCTGTCAGATACGTTTTTTATTTGAACAACTTAACAGGGTTAACCTGTTATGGCTGAAGGAGCAGCATTGAGTAACCTGGAAAGAGGTGGCCATTTCAAACGGCCTCGTTCTCAATTCTTGCTCGTACAATATGCATATTATTATTACTATTGGATAGAAAACACTCTCTAGTTTCTAAAAACGTTTGAATTATGTCTCTAAGTGAAACAGAACTCTTTTTACAGCTCATTTCCTATCCGGAAGTGAGATTTCCAAAAGCGAAGTCTCTCTTCAAGAGCTTGTCTATAAAAGGTCATGTCACTTAGGACTGTAGAAACACGTCATACACCTTCCCCTGGGTGTCATGCGGAAGTGAGAGCAGAAATGACTTGATTATCTCTTTCAGAGAATGCATACATCCTCTTGGAGTGAGAGGACCGACATTCATTTTTTTTCCGGAGGCACGAATTTGGACCTGGAATCGCCACCTGGAAAACGGTCGTTATAGATGAATATGACCTCCGGCTTCGATTTTATTTGATACATGTCACAATATCATCCTAAAGTATGTTTTTTCAATATAGTTTAATTATATTATTGAAATTTATTCGGGACTTTATACGTGATGCGTAGGAAGAATTTTTTCAAGAAGGAGAGGTTAGCGCTGCACGGCCAGTGTGCTTGCTAATTCAAGAGGGAAATAGTTMGTTCTGGATCCAAACAAAGACGGTTCTGAACAAAAGACCCCTTGTACAACATTCTGATGGAAGATATGTGGTCACATGATCACAATGATACCTGCACATCGACTCAGTACTGGTGCCCTGTGTATATAGACAAGTTACTCACTGTGTATTTCATCTTTGTGTTATTATTTTTCTACTATTTAAACTAAAAATATCTCTGCATTGTTGGGAATGGCCAGTAAGTAAGAATTTCACTTAGTCTACACCTGTTGTTTTTGAAGAATATGACAAATAACATTGTATTTGATTTGATTGAGCTGGATGACACACCCGGTATTTACATTCCAAATGGCACCCTATTCCCTACATAGTGCACTCCATCCAGAGCCTTGGTCAAAAGTAGTGCACTATATAGGGAATAGGGTAGCATTTGGAACAACAGCCACAGCATTCTCTTCTCTTTTACTATCTGTCTGCAGTCCAGGCATGTTGTAGAACAGGTTCCACACACATCATATTTACACAGTCCAGAGATGAGGAAAGAACTGTTCACTGTTGTTATAAAGGGTTAACAGAAGTGTCTTACATGTCTGCAGTCATGGACATATAGCTTTATTATATGTTCTTAAACTAAGAAAATTAATGTTTTTAAAAACACTGAATCATGTTGCTCAATTTTAAATGCTAACTTCATTGAAGTATGAATGCAGCAGATTTAAAACATAACATCAATTATATTGGAATATGGTTTTAGAGTAATGGAGTATAGAGCGCTGCATGTAGCCGCGAAGAAGAGGGAGGTACGGCACCTGTGTACACCTGAACCAGTCTGACCTGTTCCTTGGACTACAGGTGTAGTCATGTACTACCAGACACCTGACTGACTGGTGAACGAAACCACTGCAGAGGTTGGTTTAAAGATATTAGGTCAGAGAGAGGGAGTGAGAGAAAGGGAGGAAGAGAGACTGAGGGAGAGGAACGAGTGAGAGAGAGAGAGAAGAGACGTAGACACTGAGGGAGAGAGACAGGGAGAGGTAGAGACTGAGGGAGAGGTAGAGAGAGAGACTGAGGGAGAGGTAGAGAGAGAGAGAGAAGAGAGAGAGGTAGAGCTGAGGGAGGAGACTGAGGGAGAGAGAGAGAGAGAGTGAGGGAGAGAGACTGAGGAGAGAAAGGAGAGAGAGACTGAGGGAGAGAGAGAGAGAGAGAAGTAGAGACTTCTTCAGACACCCACATACAGGTCAAAAGATCCCTGTAAGGGGTATCATCTCATGCAAGACCAAGGGAGTAATCTATCTCATCACCTGTTCATGTGGGAAAGCCTACGTAGGACAAACAAAAAAGACAATTAAAACAACACATAGCTGAACACCGCAGCTCAATCAGGTGTAAGAACATGTATCCAGTAGCAGGTCACTTGTTGAAGCTAACCATCCAATCTCTCCCTCAAATACACAGGCATTGAGCATGTTGCTCTACAAAGGAGAGGAGGAAACATTGAGATCCCACTACTACAAAGGAGGCTTACTGGATATCCTATCTGAAAACATTGACCCCTAGTGGTCTGAAATATTGACTTTGATCTCAGACCCTTCTTATGAGTACTCTTTCCTTTATGAACAAGTCTTATATATTAAAAATTATTTTTTACAGCTTATTAGCGTACACCTAAAATGTTCTCCCTGTTGATGATGATCATTATATATTACGGTTGAACCAATATTAAAAAATGAAATATACGGA
>NC_036844.1:35044034-35058179 GCF_002910315.2 Salvelinus sp. IW2-2015
CAACATTCTGATTGGAAAAGCATTCAACAGAGATAAGGACCAATTTGGGATGCTATTTCATATATATCTGTCGAACTGTGCTATGCTACCTTTTGCCTTGAGTCAATGCTGTTGTGATGTTAGCTATTGATAGTAAGCTAATATGACGATATATTTGTGTTTTCGCTTAAAACACTTAAAAATCGGAAATATTGGCTGTATTCACAAGATCTTTGTCTTTTCATTAGCTACTCACCATATATTTTTCTGAAATGTTTTATGATGAGTAATTAGGTAGTTGACGTTGGTGTCTGTAATTACTCTGGCTGCTTTGGTGCTATTTCTGACTGTAGCTATGATGGTAGCTATGATGGTAGCAGTAATGTAAAACTGATTTATAGCTCAAATATGCACATTTTCCGAAACAAACATAGATTTATTGTGTAACATGTTATAGGACTGTCATCTGAGGGGAGTTGTTTCTAGTGTTAGTTAGGTTGGTTCTTAGGTTATTTAGGTTGGCTTTGTGCATGCTACCTGCATGCTAAGCTGCATGCTACCGGTTGTGCATGTAAAATGTCTGTCTGTCTTTTGTATTTGGGTGGTAGCTAACAATAAATATATGTGGTGTTTTTCGCCTGTAAAACATTTAAAAAATCTGAAAATATTGGCTGTATTCACAGATCTTTGTCTTTCATTTGCTATCCACCATATATTTTTCTGAAATGGTTTTATGATGTGTAATTAGGTATTGACGTTGGTTCTGTATTTACTCTGGCTACTCCCGTGCTATTTCTGACTGTAGCTATGATGGTAGCAGTAATGTAAAACTGATTTATAGCTCAAATATGCAAATTTTTTGAACAAAACATAGATTTTATGTGTAAACGTTAAGGACTGTCATCTGAGGTATAGTTTTCTAGGTTATTTAGGTTAGTTCTAGGTTAGTTTTTGGCTTTGTGCATCAGCTGCATGCTACCGGTGCTGTGAAAAATGTCTGTCCTCTTTTGTATTTGGTTGGTGAGCTAACATAAATATACGTGGTGTTTTTGCTGTAATACATTTAAAAAAATCGGACATGTTGGCTGGATTCACAAGATGTTTATCTTTCAAATGCTGTATTGGACTTTTTTAATGTGTGAAAGTTAAATATTTAAAAAAATAGATTTTGAATTTCGCGCCCTGCACTTGAGCTGGATGTTGTCATAGTGTGTACCGGACCTCGGGCTTGCCAGCCTTAACAGGTTTAAAAAATCAATCTCTAATTTCAAATAATCTCCCACTTAAATTCATCCCATTTTTTTAATTTTTTAATTTCACCTTTATTTAACCAGTAGGCTAGTTGAGAAAAGTTCTCATTTACAAATGCGACTGGCCAAGATAAAGCAAAGCAACAAACAACAACACAGAGTTACACATGGAATAAAACAAGCGTACAGGCAATAACACAATAGAAAAAAGAAAGTCTATATACATGTGTGCCAAATGGCGTGAGGAGAGTAGGCAATATATAGGCCATAGTAGTGAAGTAATACAAATTTAGCAAATTAACACTGGAGTGATAGATGTGCAATGATGATGTGCAAGTAGAAAGACTGGTGTGCAAAGAGCAGAAAAGTAAATAAAAACAATATGGGGATGAGGTAGGTAGATTGGATGGGCCTATTTACAGATAGGCTATGTACAGCTGCAGCGATCGGTTTAGCTGCTCAGATAGCTGAGTGTTTAAAGTTAGTGAGGGAAAAATAAGTCTCCAGCTTCAGCAATTTTTGCAATTCGTTCCAGTCATTGGCAGCAGAGAATGGAAGAAAAGGCGGCCAAAGGAGGTGTTGGCTTTGGGGATGACCAGTGAGATATACCTGCTGGAACGTGTGCTACTGGTGGGTGTTGTTATCGTGACCAGTGAACTGAGATAAGGCGACTTTACCTATCAATCAATACATTCCACTTATCAAGTAAATGGCAACCACAAATCTGTGGTGATCTGCAGGTATACTAGGCCAGGATGAGAATGCTCCAACGATGAACCTGGCCTTGACCGGTCCTGTTACTCTTATGCAGTTTACAGCACTGGTCCCAAAGATGACCCCATCACTCCTAGAGCTCCCAGGATGGAGGAGATGGAGGTGATCGTCATCAGAACTTCCACATGCCCTTAGGGGCGAGGATAATCTACATAGAGATATAACAGGCCACTAGGGAGACTATCCATCCAAAGATTCCAACACAGTGATGCACAGTATGACCCTCCAATCAGGACAGGGTTGGTTAGGCCACCCCAGCCGAAGTACAGCGAGGCCCCCAACACAGTCTTTCTTTTGATCTGCGTGGAATGGTCGATGGATTGATCTGGCTACCAAGGAAACAGGGATGAGGATGAGAATTCCGGCCAGGATGAATTATATTCCAGTGATATTTATCAACTTGTCCTGAGAGTTTCGTCTTTGACATAGTTGGTGCACTTGGCGCTGACCATGGAGACCACAACCCCAGAACCCCCAGGATGATGGCAGTGAGGATCATGGCTCTGGCGGCCTGCAGAACATTGTGGCAAATACCACCCACTTTGTTCACCTCACAATCCACAGGCCGTACAAGACCACGTCTGTATTGGTAAAGTTAGTTGCTATGAAGGTTGTCTCTATCCAGGTGGGGAGACACAGACACGAGGGTCAGTAATAATCCTATGACTCCCAGGCGATGCCCAGACCTCCACCATTTACACATATCCATGCCAAGAGGCAATGATAAAGGGACTGTGGCCTAATAGTACACATCAATAGATTGAAACTACATGCTGAAAACCCTTGAGTGTGAAATAAATAATTGTAAGGTTGGATTGATGTACTGAAATTAATATATAATAGACTAAATAGACTAATGATTACTGTTTCATTGACAAGGTTTGAAACAATGTCTGCTGTCAGGTGTTACCAAATTGGACCCAGAAGCAGACCAGGGACAAGGTGAGTATTGGAATGGTGAGTATTTATGTAATAATGAGAACGTGGAGGTGAGATAGTTCCAGGTGGCGCGAAGCCGGCCAGCGGAGGGTGTGTTGATGGCGAGTGGTAGGCAGGTCCAAGGGAATAAACAAAAACTGGCCGACGGAGCAGACAGGAGATGGGTATACCAGTCATACCAGTCAGATTGAAGAATGTTCCAACGATGAACCTGGCCTTGACCCTGGTCCTGTTATTCTTGATGCAGTTACAGCACCTGGTCCCAAAGATGGACCCCATCACTCCTAGAGCTCCCAGGATGGTGGAGATGGAGTGAGCGTTATCAGACCTGTCCACTTCGGCCCCATAGTTGGGGTCAGGAGAATAACTGATGGGAGCATGTGTGGTCATATATAGAGGGACACAGCAGGACACTAGGAGACTATCCATCCAAAGATCTTACCATCATCCATCCAAAGACGCCCACATTGATGCACAATATGACACCCTCCAATCAGGAGCAGTGAGGCCGCCACCCAGCCGAAGTACAGCTCAGTTTTTCCTTTTGAATTGCATGGAGTAGTGGATTTGGAACAAATCTATTACCATGGATAAAGGATGAGGATGAGAATTCGGCCAGGATGAAAAGTATTCCAGCGATAATTATCAAAACTTGGCCTGAGACGTTTCATTTTTATGCAGTTGGTGCATCGTTCCGACCATGGAGACTGTGACCCCAGAACCACCAGGGTGGTGGCAGTGGGATCATGGCTCTGCGGCAGGCTGCAGAAAGTGCCAATACTCCCATGGGAGTCTGTGTACTTCTCACACTGTCGTGTCTTCCCGTGCCTTGGGTCACACAGCTCATCCACAGGCCGTACCAGACCACCTCTGTGTTGGCAGCGTTTTCTGCTATGAAGGTTGTCTCTATCCAGGTGGGAGAGCACAGATCACAATGGTCAGTATTAATTCCTATGACTCCCAGGCGATGCCCACGACCTTCCACCATTTCCTCGGTAACCCGATATCCATAATATCCATGCCATCAAATGCTGTCTCCCTGACTGTGTCTCGTTCAGCAAATGTGTTCACTCTGAAGTCTGTTGCTGATGCCTTCTGTAAGAATGGAGAGCTGATCCACTCAGAAGACCTCTAATAACTGTTCATCGGTGATGTCACTTCAATATGTTGTCATGGAAACGATATTCTACTTACATAAGATGTGGGCAGGATGTGGTTGCAACCAAATAGGTGAAAAACAGGCAACCAGAAACACTTTGCTGTCAGATACGTTTTTTATGTTGAACCATCTGTTAACAGCGTTAAACAGAACAACCTTGATTCAATTAATCTCCACTAAATTCATCCCTTATAAAAGGAACAGTGAAGGAAGATCAAACTTTGGACCAATGAACTGTAGTACGTACACGAACAAGATGAATCAATGGCTGCGCAGCCCCGTCCTATTTCAAACACCCCGAAGAACAACACTACAGCACAGGTCAACCCCAGGGTCAAAGCCAGGTTTATTCACTGGAATATTCTTCATCCTGGGATGGAAACCTGCAGTTTACCATTGTCTTCATGATGGTACCTTTACTTGAGAGCATTAATTTTCCTGAATACATGTGGGAGGATTTGTTATTTTCTGCTGAATCATGATGGGCCGCCGTCCATTGCTCCTGATAGGATGGGACATATCTACCTCAGGCGCGAAATTGAAGGGGAGAAAGCCAGACCCTCGACAAAAATATATATCAAACCTCCCGACCGAACATCTTGGGCCAGAAGCTGTACTTTCTTGTTACATTAGAATACCATTAGCGGAGTCCAATAATTATGAATTTTATATTTAATTATATGATGAAAAAATGGTCGCTGTCCGTATCGGTCAATGTTAGTGTTTGTGTTCTGTTATATTACTGATGTCCCTTTAAGAATGGAGCACCCTTGGTCATGCGCAGTGTTGTTGGCTATTTATTCTGGTACTTAACTCTGTTTAAGTAAATGTGAAAGCTCCAGTTCCATTTCTTTATTCAGAGGTCTTTCTTATTATATAAATTAAGTGAATAAGAGCTAAGACACTACAGTTGGTGACGAGGATGATTACCTGCCAGGTGCACTCCGGAATGCAAATGGGCTTGTAGAATGATTAGGAAGATTTTGACCCTGTAGCACAAACAGCTAGCAAGCAGTGGAGACGGAGGGGGAGAGCTGACAAGAACGAGCGGCAGATCAAAGACCCGTTTGGAGTCCGGAGGTTAAAGAGCAATGGCATCGGGAAAAATAGATGTGTTTTGATGACACGCAAGAGAAACGCCTGCAACTTACACTAAACAACTGGTACAGAAACTCATGTCAACACAACATTGTGATTAACAGAGAGTACCAGCCTTTGTTGAAGTTTAATTGCGCCCAAAAAACGTACATTCATGCTAAGAAGTCCCTGACTAGCTCTCTCTGAAGCCCCTCAATGTAATAATGCGAGTATCGAGTAATCAACATGTAGCCATCTTGGGCTACAGCAAAGTTATTGGGCAGTACCAATCACCTATTCACCATAACCACTCCTATCATCGCGAACGCTTTTCGTCTGCACACAAAGAGAGTGATGCAGAGTTGGCGGAGCTAGCGCCAGGTTAATGCTAGTACAAGTAGCCACGACGTGATTGAAACAAAGAAAGAATAACGACTGCGGTGAACCTTGAACTGACAACTTGCCCTAGGTGCCCGAGGCTCATCATGAGGCAACGTAAAAAGACCAGTGAAACACCCTATATTCAAGGATTCAGGGATTTGTTTGCGCATTGAACAATGACCTAACATTCATAAAGATATTGTCTTGCCCTCACAGGAATTACAGACTCAAGGTTTGCGAAAGGCTGTTGAAAATTGCTGTGGCTATGGAAATCGCCGACTTAAAGAGGTGCCAATCTTGAGTTTGCAAAAGATGAAAATAAAGTAGTGCTTCACAATTCAAATTAGCAGTTTACATGTGAATAATTTTCACATGTGGAAAAATCATAACTCATGTAGAATTTGCATTTTTACATATGTAAGATACATTACAACATGTGAAAATCGAACTTTAACATGTGGCCTACCGCGTGACAAGAATAACACATTGTCAGATCCTCCTTGCAACAGTTCAGTGGGGTGAAATAGTTGTGATTCTCCTCACATGTAAAAAGGTTCTCGGTGTTAAGCATTTTCGGCAGTAGCAAGTGTACACGCCCTCCGAATTGCCCGCAAATTATGAACGCCATTCTTTCCGTAACAAGGTGAACTTAGCCCTACCTTGAGTATATAATTCAAGTGCTGTTAATGAAACACATAATGGGATTGTCCTGATTTCTGAGGTGTGCCTCCATGTACAGTAGTCCTCCATGGATGTTCATTGATATACATGGTATACTTAGCTCCCCACTAGGGGGATGCTTCAAAGTTACCGCTGCAGCGTCTTTTCTTTGTACGTTTGTCCTTTGGACTGTTGGAAGAAAGCCCAGTTGTAATAAGAACGAGAAGGCGTACACTCCGTGTCTCTTTGGTACATCCGCCTATCAATGTTGTGAGTTGTCTGGTCTATTTTTAGGTATAATTAATTGCTTTGAACAAATCGATTTTCTATTTACATTAAGGTTGTAGCAAGCTAAGGTACTAGGCTAGCTCCACTTTTTGTATGCAAGTCAAGTTGAAGAACAACGATGGCGTTCCAATTATAAACGTCCCTTTTCAGACACCATCTTGTCTTTCAAAGATAATTCGTCAAAAATCCAAATAACTTCACAGATCTTCATTGTCAAAGTGTTTAAACACGTGTTTCCCATGCCCTGTTCATATGATAGCCATAAACAACTTAATGAACATCCACCCGATGCGCAGACTGGCGTTAAGACACAATACAGCTTACAGGACGGTAGGCATATTTAAGAAGGGTCAGAGTTATGAAAACTTAGGACACTAAAAGTGGCCTTTCTCCTGACTGCCACACCACACAGCCAAAAGTAAACTAATTATGTGAAATTGAATGAAACAATAATGTATGTTGATGCTAATATGATGTACAATATTCCATTATGTTTCTATATGATAACAATAGCATAATATATTTAATATGCCATACACCMAAAAAATTGTTTTAACAGTTTCACTAATACATTTTTATGAACTTAATCATTATGACACACCCCTTACCACTGTCATTGGTTACACTAATTGCACTGTGTGTCTACATAACCTGGTTCAAGTATTTATGACCCTGAGGAAGGCACAGTGATGCCGAAACGTTGGTAAATACCCATTAAATAGCTGGGAGATACATGGAGCCACTTTCTTTATTTTGATAGTTTATGGTTCCAGAAGAGTGACATCATTCAGCGTTGGATTGGCTTTTTCTTCAATGTGTTTGTGTCTCTATACATCTCACAAGACCGTTGAGAATAAAGACATTGTCAACGTCCCAAATAGCACCAAATTCCCTATATACAGTGGTTCCTCCTTTAAAGGTTGCGAGCTTACACCGCGGGACTTAAATGTACACAGCGTCACGGCTTCATTGCTCCAGACCACCACGAGGGGGAGTCAGAGCACTCAATATGCATTTGGGTCCCAAGGTTTTATATGACCAATCATATCGAGTGGTTCCAATGACGAATTTGACACGGGCCAACCGTCCCTGGTGACTTCAGCAAAGATGGCTGACAAAACCTTACGGGGAAGCAAATGTATGCAGTTATAACGTCATAACGAGTCAAGCAATACATGTACAATTGAGAGGAATATGTTAGTTAATGTAGAGACAAAAAATGGTGCATATTTTTKTGTCATGAAGTTAATTTACGAAAATCGCTAGTTAGCATTTTTTTCTTCTCAGCCATATCCAATACCAGGTGTCTCAAACTCATTCATTATAGCAAGCAGGGAGCAGGTTTTGACCCTCAACATTCTAGCCCGAAGTCCAGCACGCTATCGACTGTGCCCAAATGTATTCATTGGGGTTGGGGSCGATTGTGGCTAAAAACACTTTATCAATTGGAATCTTTATCGTGGAAAGGTGGAAAAGTATTATTATTAGTTTTTCACAAGCATAGCAGGATGGGCTATTAGCTGAACAATAGACTACTCAACCTTTACTAAAGAATTGTCTAATAGCCAAGCTAGGTRTAAATGAGAACTTGTTTTCAAATAGCCTACCTGGTTAAATAAAGGTGAAATAAATAAATAAAAAATACAAAAAATGGGATGAATTATTATTATTAGTTATTTAAGTGGAGATTATTTGAATCAGAGATTGATTGTTTAACCCTGTTAAGTTGTTCAAATAAAAAAACGTATCTGACAGCAAATTATTGGTTGCTGCTGTGCATTTCCTGTTTATGTTCACTATATCACCAACAAGGCTACAGTCAGTGACTGGGACCTTCTGATTGAAACCTATATTACAGTGTAGAATTGTTTCAAGCCATGTCCATGAAACTGTTATCATTGGTTTATTTAGTCTATTATATAGTTCATTTCAGTCCATGAATCCAACCTTTCAATTATTTATTTCAAACTTAAATGTTTTTCAGCAATTCAGCATTACAACCACTAACTGCCCCACATCTGAATGAATAGGTTATTTCTCTGGCAGAAGTTAGCAATATGGTAATAATGCACAATATCCCCTAATACTTTTTGAAGACTATGAAACTTAATTCAGTTCTGTGCATTTATATTGAAAAACACTGGGCTATGGTAACATAAGATTGTATAAGATACTAGTGATGGAATTTAAGTGAGCCAGTGTGCAGAGTGACTGCCGTCATCGGAGCCAACATCGTCACCTGGCATGTAACCTGGGAACGGTTATAGAGAAACTGTGTGGTCCAGATCACGGGCCTGATGCAGTGTAAGGTATTCGACTCCATGCTGGCCTTAACCCAGGACCTGTAGCCTGTCAGAGCCATGGCCATCATCGCCATTATCTTCTGGGTTCTGGGAGTCTCCATAATCAGGGCCAAGTGCACCAACTACATCAATAACAAAAAGTCCAAGGCCAAATTGATGATCTCCAGAATGTTCTTCATCCTGGCTGTAATCCTGGTGCTCGTTGCTGTCTCCTGGACGGCCAGCACCATTTGGGGGTGTTGGGGGTCTCGCTCTATATCGGCTGAGCGGCAGCAGCCCTGCTCCTGGTTATGGGGGTCATACTGTGCCGCTCCTGCCCCCCTAGTGAGATTGAAGTCATGTTTCTGGGAGCCTTTGGATGGATAGTGTCCCTAGTGCCCTGTGTAGTCTATATAGTAGTTTATTTTGGACCCCCCCTACCCCCTCCATTGCTCGAGTTGTTATGGTGTATGGGGTGCTTTGCTGGTGACACTGTCTGTGATTTATTTAGAATTCAAGGCACACTTAACCTGCATGGCTTCCACAGCATTCTGCAGCGATATACGCCATCCCATCTGGTTTGCGCTTAGTGGGACTATCATATGTTTTTGAACAGGACAATGACCCAACACACCTCCAGGCTGTGTAAGGGCTATTTTACCAAGAAGGAGAGTGATGGAGTGCTGCATCAGATTACCTGGCCTCCAGAGAGTGAAGGAAAAGCAGCCAACAAGTGCTCAGCATATGTGGGAACTCCTTCATGACTGGTGGAAAAGCATTCCATGTGAAGTTGGTTGAGAGAATGCCAAGAGCTGTCATCAAGACAAAGAAGAATCTCAAATATTTGAAGAATCTCAAATATATTTTGAATGTTTACATTTACATTTAAGTCATTTAGCAGACGCTCTTATCCAGAGCGACTTACAAATTGGAAAGTTCATACATATTCATCCTGGTCCCCCCGTGGGGAATGAACCCACAACCCTGGCGTTGCAAGCRCCATGCTCTACCAACTGAGCCACACGGGAMCAATGTTTAACACTTTTTTTGGTTACTACATGATTCCATGTGTTATTTCATAGTTTTGATGTTTTCACTATTATTCTACAATGTAAAAAATAATACAAATAAAGAAAAACCCTTGAATGAGGAGGTGTTCTAAAACTTTTGACCGGTAGTGCATGTTATACAACTTTTGAAGTTAATGTAATGCCATTTTGGTAGCCTAGTGCTTAGAGCGTTGGGCCAGTAACCAAAAGGTTGCTGGATCAAATCCCCGAGCTGACATGATAAAAAAAAGATTTGTCGTTCTGCCCCTGAACAAGGCAGTAAACCCACTGTTCCCCGGGCGAGGGGTTGGGTTAATTGCAGAAGACACATTTCAGTTGAAGGCATTCAGTTGTACAACTGACTAGGTATCCCCCTTTCCGTTTTAAGTGAGAAAACCACTCTGGAGAATGGCGGATTAGCTGCTCCGGATGTGAGCATGAAAAAGATTTTGAATTCACTGTCTAGTGATATAAAGAACCATTTCAAAGTAGAGAAGTGTAGGCAAGAGGTAATAAATACATATTATGTCATTGTTGACAAAGATGAAATATTGAATCTGTCTGACATACAAAAAGCTTGGTGAAAAATACAGAGAATGTCTAACTCATTGACAAAAACATGATGGTCTTTAACGGTATTAGCCGAAGTMAGAAAAAGGGATGAGAAATTCTGTCTTGATAACCGTGATAGGACATTGCAGAGAGATAAAGAGAGTTTGGGAGCTCTTGGTGAACAGATAAAAACCATAAAAGAAGAAATTAAACAATTACATGCAAGGGTCGTAAAAGCAGACTTGGCACCCACCTGTGGACCCTTTGTTCCCTCAATCTACCCTCACACTGAGTTGCGCAAAGATGATCGGGTTTCAACCATCAGGTCAGCATTGCCTGGCTTTGAGTCAACAGATTCTGACAGCAGTGACAAACGATGTAAGCCAACCAGAACACAGGCTCTAAAAGGTAGTAAAGAGGGTGACAGTAATCACACATAAATCAGCATCTCCAAAACAGTTGGATGAATTGTCTTTAAAGACTTTGAAGCATTCACGAGATGCACAGCACCAACCAGGAAACGTTTTGCAGTCAGATACAATTATTTTATTTGAACATATTTCACAGGGTTAAACAATAAATAGAAGCATCAGTATTGGTATAGAACATCAGAGAGGAAACAGTGAGAATCTGTCTCTTCGTTGCAGTATCAGGAACTTCTCCTCCCAGTATAAATTAATTGAATATWTWTWTWWWTTTTTTAAATTTCACCTTTATTTAACCAGGTAGGCTAGTTGAGAACAAGTTCTCATTTACAAATGCGACCTGGCCAAGATAAAGCAAAACAAACAACAACACAGAGTTACACATGGAATAAACAAGCGTACAGKCAATAACACAATAGAAAAAAAGAAAGTCTATATACAGTGTGCGCAAATGGCGTGAGGAGGTAAGGCAGTATATAGGCCATAGTAGCGAAGTAATTACAATTTAGCAAATTAACACTGGAGTGATAGATGTGCAGATGATGATGTGCAAGTAGAAAGACTGGTGTGCAAAAGAGCAGAAAAGTAAATAAAAACAATATGGGGATGAGGTAGGTAGATTGGATGGGCTATTTACAGATAGGCTATGTACAGCTGCAGCGATCGGTTAGCTGCTCAGATAGCTGATGTTTAAAGTTAGTGAGGGAAAGATAAGTCTCCAGCTTCAGCAATTTTTGCAATTCGTTCCAGTCATTGGCAGCAGAGAACTGGAAAGAAAGGCGGCCAAAGGAGGTGTTGGCTTTGGGGATGACCAGTGAGATATACCTGCTGAAACGTGTGCTATGGGTGGGTGTTGTTATCGTGACCAGTGAACTGAGATAGGATCCCTATKGTTTTTATAACAAGAAAGTACAGCTTATTGACAGAGATGTTCGTGAGAGGTTGATTTAGTCATTGTCGAGTCTTCCCTCAACCAAATCCTAACCGTAAGCATTAGTGGGGAAAATGCTAAACTGACCCAAGATCAGCAACTAGGAGCAACATCCCCCCTAGACCCCGAAGCCTGTTCTGGGGCGCAATGATTGTAATGGTCTGGGTGTAGCTGGTGCAGAGGAGTCAGGCGCAGGACAGCAGAGATGAGTAACACAAGAAACTTTACTCAAAATTCCAATAACATGTCGTAATACCGAGCAATAACGGACCGAAAATACAATAAAACAATCACGCACAAAAACCATGGGTTAAACAGAGGGTTAAATAATGAACATGTAATTGGGGAATTGAAACCAGGTGTGTAAAACAAAGACAAAACAAATGGAAAATGAAAAGTGGATCGGCGATGGCTAGAAGGCTGGTGACKTCGACCGCCGAACGCCGCCCGAACAAGGAGAGGGACCGACTTCGGCGGAAGTCGTGACAATGATAAAGGGACTGGGCCTCATAGTACACATCAATAGATTGAAACTACATGCTGAAAAACCCTTGAGTGTGAAATAAAGAATTGTAAGGTTGGATTCATGGACTGAAATGAACAATACAATAGACTAATTAGACTAATGATAACTGTTTCATGATAACTGGTCCCAGTCACTGACTGTAGGCTTGTGGTAGATGGTAGTGAACATAAACAGGAAATCCACAGCAGCAACAAGGAAACATTTTGCAGTCAGATACAATTATTTTATTTGAACATATTTAACAGGGTTAAACAATCAACTACTGATTCAATTCTTTCTCTACTTAAGTGCATCCAATTTTAAAGAAACATAAAGAGAAGTATCAATACTGGTATAGAACATCAGAGGGGAAACAGTCAGAAAATGTCCCTTCATTGCAGTCTCCTCAGGAACTTCTCCTGCCACTCTAAATTAACTGAATAAATCACAATATGTCATAATCTCCTCTTTGACCTGTTCAAGACAAGGTGGAACAATAACTATCTTGCTTTCACACCTATCTGGTCCCTTCCAATATTTAACGTTGAACAGACTGGATAGAGGCCTTTTTTCATAACAGAACTACATATAGAATCACAATAATATTGCCTTCATTTTTTTCATAAAAATAAATTACAGCCTCTCTGTTAAAACCTCTACGGACCCCCCATCCCGGATCCGGGAGCATCCTCATCAGAAACGCTGACTAGCATAGCCTAGCCTATCGCCACAGGGATATCATATAATATAATTTCATGAAATCACAAGTCCAATACAGCAAATGAAAGATAAACATCTTGTGAATCCAGCCAACATGTCCGATTTTGAAAATGTTTTACAGCGAAAACACAACATATATTTATGTTAGCTCACCACAATAGCCCAACACACAACGCCATTTTCTCACCGCAAAGATAGCTTTCACAAAACCCACAAATAGAGATAAAATTAATCACTAACCTTTGAACAACTTCATCAGATGACAGTCTTATGACATCATGTTATACAATACATTTATGTTTTGTTCGAAAATGTGCATATTTATAGCTACAAATCGGGGTTTTACATTGCAGCCATGGTCACAAATGGCACCAAAATGTCCGGAGAAATTTTAGACAGCCACGTAATCTAACAGAAAAACTCATCATAAACTTTGCTGAAAAATAAACGTTGCACATATAATTAAAGATATACTGGTTCTTAATGCAACCGCTGTGTTAGATWAAAAAAAATAACTTTAGTACAAAGCACAGCATGCAATAATCTGAGACAGCGCTCAGCCATTCTCCGCCATGTTGGAGTCCAAAGAGTCCACATAAATACGAAATAACATCATAAATATTCCCTTACCTTTGATGAACTTTCATCAGAATGCAGTGCCAGGAATCCTAGTTCCACAATAAATCGTTGTTTTGTTTTAGAATGTCCATTTCTTCTGTCGAATTAGCAACTTTGGCTAGCATGGTGGAGCTCACGTGTCCATGAAGATTTTATTCTCAACTGGTCAAACTCAGTTGAGAATCCATCTTTAGGATGTTTTTCACAAATATATCCAATAACGTCCCAGACGGAGCATTTCTTCGGGTCTACCTAACGCATTGCAGACAACGATATGACAAACCTAAGTGCGTAGCCAAGTACTACCAATATGGCTGACCTCTCACTCCAACGACTCTCATCCGGTCCCAGGGAAGGCTACACTTCATTCCATGTTCTACTGCCTGTTGACATCTAGTGGAAGGCGTATGAAGTGCATACAGATCCATAAATACAAGACAATTGAATAGGCAATGCCTTTGACAGAGACCCATTTCAGAATTTTCACTTCCTGTTTGGAAGTTTGCCTGCCAAATGAGTTCTGTTTTACTCACAGATATAATTCAAACAGTTTTAG
>NC_036844.1:35058194-35069952 GCF_002910315.2 Salvelinus sp. IW2-2015
GTTCTAGGTTAGTTAGGTTGGCTTTGTGCATGCTAGCTGCATGCTACCGGTGCTGTGAAAAATGTCTGTCCTCTTTTGTATTTGGTGGTGAGCTAACATAAATATACGTGGTGTTTTTGCTGTAATACATTTAAAAAAATCGGACATGTTGGCTGGATTCACAAGATGTTTATCTTTCAAATGCTGTATTGGACTTTTTAATGTGTGAAAGTTAAATATTTAAAAAAAATAGATTTTGAATTTCGCGCCCTGCACTTGAGCTGGATGTTGTCATAGGTGTACCGACCTCGGGCTTGCAGCCTTAACAGGTTTAAAAAATCAATCTCTAATTCAAATAATCTCCACTTAAATTCATCCCATTTTTTAATTTTTTTTAATTTCACCTTTATTTAACCAGGTAGGCTAGTTGAGAACAAGTTCTCATTTACAAATGCGACCTGGCCAAGATAAAGCAAAACAGTGCGACACAAACAACAACACAGAGTTACACATGGAATAAACAAGCGTACAGTCAATAACACAATAGAAAAAAAGAAAGTCTATATACAGTGTGTGCAAATGGCGTGAGGAGATATGGCAATATATAGGCCATAGTAGTGAAGTAAATACAAATTAGCAAATTAACACTGGAGTGATAGATGTGCAGATGATGATGTGCAAGTAGAAAGACTGGTGTGCAAAAGAGCAGAAAAGTAAATAAAAACAATATGGGGATGAGGTAGGTAGATTGGATGGGCTATTTACAGATAGGCTATGTACAGCTGCAGCGATCGGTTAGCTGCTCAGATAGCTGATGTTTAATAAAGTTAGTGAGGGAAATATAAGTCTCCAGCTTCAGCAATTTTTGCAATTCGTTCCAGTCATTGGCAGCAGAGAACTGGAAGAAAAGGCGGCCAAAGGAGGTGTTGGCTTTGGGGATGACCAGTGAGATATACCTGCTGGAACGTGTGCTACGGGTGGGTGTTGTTATCGTGACCAGTGAACTGAGATAAGGCGGAGCTTTACCTATAATAATACATCCATTATCAAGTAATGGACAACCACAAATTCAGTGGTGATCTGCAGTATACTAGCCAGGATGAAGAATGCTCCAACGATGAACCTGGCCTTGATCCGGGTCCTGTTACTCTTCATGCAGTTACAGCACCTGGTCCCAAAGATGRACCCCATCACTCCTAGAGCTCCCAGGATGGAGGAGATGGAGGTGATCGTCATCAGAACCTTCCACATGCCCCAATAAGGGGGCGGAGGATAATACAATATAGAGATACAACAGGACACTAGGGAGACTATCCATCCAAAGATTCCCACAGTGATGCACAGTATGACCCTCCAATCAGGAGCAGGGTGGGTACCACCCAGCCGAAGTACAGCGAGGCCCCCAACACAGTCTTTCTTTTGATCTGCGTGGAATGGTCGATGATTGATCTGGCTACCAAGGAAACAGGGATGAGGATGAGAATTCCGGCCAGGATGAATTATATTCCAGTGATATTTATCAACTTGTCCTGAGATGTTTCGTCTTTGACATAGTTGGTGCACTTGGCGCTGACCATGGAGACCACAACCCCCAGAACCCCCAGGATGATGGCAGTGAGGATCATGGCTCTGGCGGCCTGCAGAACATTGGGCAAATACCACCCACCTTGTCACCTCACATCCACAGGCCGTACAAGACCACGTCTGTATTGGTAAAGTTAGTTGCTATGAAGGTTGTCTCTATCCAGGTGGGGAGAGCACAGATCACGAGGGTCAGTATTAATCCTATGACTCCCATGGCGATGCCCATGACCTCCACCATTTACACAATATCCATGCCAGAGGCAATGATAAAGGGACTGTGGCCTAATAGTACACATCAATAGATTGAAACTACATGCTGAAAAACCCTTGAGTGTGAAATAAATAATTGTAAGGTTGGATTGATGTACTGAAATTAACTATATAATAGACTAAATAGACTAATGATTACTGTTTCATTGACAAGGTTTGAAACAATTCTGCTGTCAGGGTTACCAAAATTGGACCAGAAGCAGACCAGGACAAGGTGAGTATTGGAATGGTGAGTATTTATTAATAAATGAGAACGTGGAGGTAGATAGTTCCAGGTGGCGGAGCGGGCAGCGGAGGTGTGTTGATGGGAGTGGATAGGCAGGTCCAAGGGATAAACAAAAACTGGCGACGAGCAGACAGGGATGGGTATACCAGTATACCAGTCAGGATGAAGAATGTTCCAACGATGAACCTGGCCTTGACCCTGGTCCTGTTATTCTTGATGCAGTTACAGCACCTGGTCCCAAAGATGGACCCCATCACTCCTAGAGCTCCCAGGATGGTGGAGATGGAGGTGAGCGTTATCAGACCTGTCCACTTGGCCCCATAGTGGGGTTCAGGAGAATAACTGAATGGGAGCAGTGTGTGGGTCAATATAGAGACATAGCAGGACACTAGGGAGACTATCCATCCAAAGATTACCATCATCCATCCAAAGACGCCCACATTGATGCACAATATGAACCCTCCAATCAGGAGCAGGGAGGCCGCCACCCAGCCGAAGTACAGCTCAGTTTTTCCTTTGAATTGCATGGAGTAGTGGATTTGGACAAATCTTGTTACCATGGATAAAGGGATGAGGATGAGAATTCCGGCCAGGATGAAAAGTATTCCAGCGATAATTATCAACTTGGCCTGAGACGTTTCATCTTTTATGCAGTTGGTGCACTTGGTTCCGACCATGGAGACTGTGACCCCCAGAACCACCAGGGTGGTGGCAGTGGGGATCATGGCTCTGGCAGGCTGCAGAAAGTGGGGCCAATACCCCATGGAGTTGTACTTCTCACACTGTGTCTTTCCCGTGCCTTGGGTCACACAGCTCATCCACAGGCCGTACCAGACCACCTCTGTGTTGGCAGCGTTTTCTGCTATGAAGGTTGTCTCTATCCAGGTGGGGAGAGCACAGATCACAATGGTCAGTATTAATCCTATGACTCCCAGGGCGATGCCCACGACCTCCACCATTTCCTCGGTTAACCCGATATCCATAATATCCATGCCCATCAAAATGCTGTCTCCCTGACTGTGTCTCGTTCAGCAAATGTGTTCACTCTGAAGTTCGTTGCTGATGCCTTCTGTAAGAATGGAGAGCTGATCCACTCAGAAGACCTCTATAACTGTTCGATGCTGTGATGTCACTTCAATATGTTGTCATGGAAACATAAATTCTATTAATAAAGATGTGGGGCAGGATGTGGTTGCGAACCGAATAGGTAAAACAGCAACCAGGAAACACTTTGCTGTCAGATACGTTTTTTATTTGAACATCTTTAACAGGGTTAAACAAACAACCTCTGATTCAATTAATCTCCACTTAAATTCATCCCATTATAAAGAAACATGAAGAGAAGTATCAAACTTTGGGACCAAGTGTTGTAACTGCATCAAGAGTAACAGGACCAGGGTCAAAGCCAGGTTTATCACTGGAATATTCTTCATCCTGGATGGAAACCTGCAGTTTACCATTGTCTTCTTGACCTATTACTTGAAGCATAATTTTCCTGAATACATGTGGGAGGATTTGTTATTTTCTGCTGAATTCAGTAGATGGGCCGCCTCCATGCTCCTGATAGGAGGGACCATATTCTGCTGCAGCGCATTGAAGGGGAAGAAGCCAGACTCGACAAAAACTATATAAACCTCCCACGAACATCTCGGGCCAGAAGCTGTACTTTCTTGTTACAAAAACCATAGGGATCCAATAATTATGAATTTATATTTAATTATATGATGAAAAATGGTCGCTGTCCTATCTGTTCAATGTTAGTGTTATGTTCTGTTAATTACTGATGTCCCCTTTAAGAATGGAGCACCCTTGGTCATGCGCAGTGTTGTTCTATGTTATTCTGGTACTAACTCGTTTTAGTAAATGTGAAGCTCCAGTTCCATTTCTTGTATTCAGAGTCTTTCTTATTATATAAATAAGTAATAAGAGCTAAGACACTACAGTGGTGATAAGGATGATTACCTGCAGTGTGCATCACGAATCAGACAGGGACAAGGTGAGTATTGGAGATGAGAATTCCGGCCAGGATGAATTATATTCCAGTGATATTTATCAACTTGTCCTGAGATGTTTCGTCTTTGACATAGTTGGTGCACTTGGCGCTGACCATGGAGACCACAACCCCCAGGACCCCCAGGATGATGGCAGTGAGGATCATGGGTCTGGCGGCCTGCAGAACATTGGGCAAATACCACCCAATGGAGTTGTACACCTCACACCTTGTCACCTCACATCCACAGGCCGTACAAGACCACGTCTGTATTGGTAAAGTTAGTTGCTATGAAGGTTGTCTCTATCCAGGTGGGGAGAGCACAGACCACGAGGGTCAGTATTAATCCTATGACTCCCAGGGCGATGCCCACGACCTCCACCATTTACACGATATCCATGCCAGAGGCAATGATAAAGGGACTGGGCCTAATAGTACACATCAATAGATTGAAACTACATGCTGAAAAACCCTTGAGTGTGAAATAAATAATTGTAAGGTTGGATTGATGTACTGAAATGAACTATATAATAGACTAAATAGACTAATGATTACTGTTTCATTGACAAGGCTTGAAACAATTCTACACTCTGATATAGTGTATGTTTCAGTCAGAAGGTCCCAGTCTCTGACTGTAAGCTTGTTGGTAATGTAGTGAACATAAACAGGAAATGCACAACAGCAACCAGGAAACGTTTTGCAGTCAGATACAATTATTTTATTTAAACATATTTAACAGGGTTAAACAATCATCTACTGACTCAAATCTTTCTCCACTTAAATTCATCAAATTTTTTGGAAACTTTTAAAATCGGTATAGGAAATCAGAGAGGAAACATTGAGAAGTTGTCCCTTCATTGCAGATTCTCCTCAGGAACATCTCCTCACAGTCTAAATAAACTGAATATTTGAACACAATATGTCAAAAACTCCTCTTTGGCCTGTTAATGACAATGTTGAACAATACCAATGCCATGATTACTGTATATATGTGATAACCTCCGTATGCTTGCAATGCGCAATGATAGAAAAGTACTTGGTAACGGAGATGTACTGCTTTAGTTCTCAGGCTGAGAACTGCCTGCACCTGCTGATAGTCACGTAGCCTCAAGGCCGAGATGTTCTGAAAGTAGCAAAGCGCCTGAGACTACACAGGTGTGGTTGATGGCTTATAGCAGAGTGAGAAACCACAGTCTAGACATGTTTTTCTAATCTTAGATACTTTGTACCTAATCCAATGTAACAATGTTAAGGTATGATTAACGGTAGGTTGTCCACACCAACTAGTAGAAGGAGTGTTGTCTCCTGTTTCACCACACAGATCTTTACTATAGACTACTAAGGTATTCTGTATGTGAATCTCTGTCTGCAATTGCATTTTATTACTGACTTTTATACCAAGATTTTATTAAGACYTTTATACCAAGATTCCTGTGTCTGTGTCATCTATCTGGAAGACTGATTGTTGAAGGAAACTTACATCACCCCATGTAAAGGACCACCCAACACCCATTACCTCCACCATTTCCACAATATCCATGTCCATCAACATACTGTCTCCCTGACTGCGTCTCGTTGCAAATATCATGTCTCACATACTTTCTCCTGACTGCGTTCGTTGACACACAATATCCATGTCCATCCAAATACTGTCTCCCTGACTGCGTCTCGTTCACACAATATCCATGTCAATCAAAATCTGTCTCCCTGACTGCGTCTCGTTGACCACAATATCATGTCCATCCAACATACTGTCTCCCTGACTGCGTCTCGTTGACCACAAATCCATGTCCATCCAAATACTGTTCCTCGACTGCGTCTCGTTGACCACAATATCCATGTCCATCAACATACTGTCTCCCTGACTGCGTTTCGTCACCACAATATCCATGTCATCAACATAACTGTCTCTGACTGGGTCGTTCACGCACATATATTCCTATGTCCTCTCCCTATTCTTTATACCTTTCTAACTACTTCCCTTTCTTCTATACACTTCTAACTCTCTCCCTTTCTTCCTCACAATTCCATGTCATACATTGTCCGACTGGTTGTTGACAAATTAATCATGTACGAGACCATACTGTCTCTATGGTTCCGTTGAACAATATATGTATCAACATCTTCTGATGGTTCTCGTTGCCAAATATCTGATCCATCAATACTGTCCTGATTGCGTCTGTTGACACAAATTCTGCATCAAATACCGTCCTATTGGTTCGTTGAAATATATGTCTAACATAATGTCTCCTGACTGCGTCTCGTTACCACAATATCTGTCCATCAACATACTTTCTCCCTGATGGGTCTCGTTGACACAATATCCATGTCCATCCAAAATACTGTCTCCCTGACTGCGTCTCGTTCACCACAATATCCCAGTCATCAAAATACTGTCTCCCTGATGCGTCTGATGCACATTCGTTCACTCCGAAGTTTGTTCCTGAGGTCTTCTGTAAGAATGGAGAGCTGATCCACTCAGAAGACCTCTATAACTACTCGATGCTGTGATGTCACTTAAATATGTTGTCATGGAAACAGACATCCTATTAACACGTATGTGGGGCTTTATGTGGTTGTGACCCAAATGGGTGAAAAACTCTACTCAGTTTCAAACTCATCAAACAGCATTGTSTAACATTATGGAATGTTGAGATCCAACCTAGAATAAACCAATAATTACCAAATAGGGATAATTATAATATAATAATTACCAAGAAATGTTATAGGAATCTGATGAAAATGGAAGCTTCCCAATCTGAGTTGTGCTGAAGACGTAATAAAACCTGTTTTAGTCTTCCCTCAACCCAATTCAAACCTTAACCATTAGTGTCGAAAATGCTAAACTGATCGATGATCAGCAACTAGGGACAACTTTACACTACACCCCAAAGCCTGTTCTGAGGGGCAATGATAAAGGGACTGGGACTCATAGTACAMATCAACAGATTGAAACTTCATGTCGTGTTAATGTCCAGACGCTGTTCMTGTTCCATTATATGTCCGTCTACGTTAAATGGTTCACTCCCTGTACCTGCTTCTCATCTCCTGCGTTGGGCCTTACACATGGCTTGAAATAATTCTACACTATGATATCCTGTATGTTTCAGTCAGAAGGTCCAAGTCACTGACTSTAGGTTTGTGGTAGATGYAGTGAACATAAACRGGAAATCGAGCTATGTGAACCAAGGCACAGGACAGACACAGTGTGAGGTGTATAACTCCATGGGGTATTGGGAACACTTTCTGCAGCCTGCCAGAGCCATGATTCTCACTGCCATCATCCTGGGGGATCTGGGGGTCATGTTCTTCATGGTCGGAGCCAAGAGCACCAACTGCATCAAAGACAAAACATCTCAGGCCAAGTTGATCATTATCGCTGCAATACTTTTCATCCTGGACGGAATTCTCATCATCATCATCCCTGTTTCCTTGTTAGCCAGATAAATTATTAGCGACTCCTCCACGCAGATTGAAGGGAAGCCTGAGCTGGGGAACTCGCTGTACTTCGGCTGGGTGGCAGCCGCCCTGCTCGTGATTGGAGGGGTCTTACTGTGCATCACTGTGGTAGTCTTTGGATGGATGATGGAGGTCTTTGGATGGATAGTCTCCCTAGTGCCCAGTGCTCTCTCTATATATTGTGTGTCGGCCAACATACTCATGTGCCCTTCCATAGGGACATATGGATGGATCTGATGACGATCACCTCCATCTCCTCCATCCTGGGAGCTCTAGGAGTGATGGGGTTCATCTTTGGGACCAGGTGCTGTAACTGCATCAAGAGTAACAGGACCAGGGTCAAGGCCAGGTTCATCGTTGGAACRTTCTTCATCCTGGCCGGTATACTGCAGATCACCATTCTGTTTTTGGTTGACCCTTGCTTGATAATGGAATGTCCACCTGCAGCTCTACCCTTTCGTCCTGTTTACCCAACACAACCTGGTTATTTTAGCTGAGTCTGTAGGKGGTCCGCCTCAATGCTCCTGACAGGAGGGACCGAAATCTGCTGCTCCATATCAAGAGGAACCCGTCAGACTCAACGACGACTCAATCAACCTCCAGCTAACAGCTCTGGCTTGAACAGGTCATAGGAGTTTATGTCATATTGTGTTGGGATCATAGTCTGGTGCAGCTGCAACAACTACTACTTTAACAGAGACATTTCCAACTTAACAGCTGTAGGCTTGTTGGTGATGTAGTGAACGTAAACAGGAAATGCACACCGGCAACCAGGAAGTACTTTGCTGTCAGATACGTTTTTTATTTGAACATCTTTAACAGGGTTAAACAAACAACCTCTGATTTAATTATTCTCTACTTAAATTCATCTCATTTTAAAGAAACAGAAAGAGAAGTATCAAACTTTGGGACCAAGTGTTGTAACTGCATCAAGAGTAACAGGACCAGGGTCAAAGCCAGTTTATCACTGGAATATTCTTCATCCGGGATGGAAACCTGCAGTTTACCACTGTCTTTTTGACCTATTACTTGAAGCATAATTTTCCTCAATACATGTGGGAGGATTTGTTATTTTCTGCTGAATTCAGTAGATGGGCCGCCTCCATGCTCCTGATAGGAGGGACCATACTCTGCTGCAGCGCCTTGAAGGGGAAGAAGCCAGACTCGACAAAAACTATATAAACCTCCCACGAACTTCTCGGGCCAGAAGCTGTACTTTCATGTTACAAAAACCATAGGGATCCAATATTTCTCAATTTAAATGTAATTCTATGATAGAAAATGGTCTCTATCCTATCTGTTCAACGTTAGAATATTGGAAGGGACCAGATATGTGTGAAAGCAAGATAGTTATTGTTCCACCTTGTCTTTAACACGTCAAAGGGGAGATTATGACATATTGTGTTCAAATATTCAGTTAATTTGGACTGGGAGGAGAAGTTCCTGAGGAGACTGCAATGAAGGGACAAATTCTGACTGTTTCCTCTCTGATGTCCTATACCAGTATTGATACTTCTCTTTATGTTTCTTTAAAATGGGATGAATTTAAGTAGAGAAATAATTGAATCAGAGGATCATTTTTTAATCCTGTTAAAGATGTTCTAATAAAATAATTGTATCTGACCGCAAAGTGTTTCCTGGTTGCTGCYGTGCATTTCCTGTTTATGTTCACCACGTTAACCACAAGCCTACAGTCAGTGACTGGGACCTTCTGACTGAAACATGTATCATAGTGTATCATTATTTCAACTATGTTAATGAAACTGGTATCATTAGTCTATTTAGTCTATTGTATAGTTAATTTCAGTCCATGGATCGTACCTTAAAATGATTTATTTCACACTCAAGGGTTTTTCAGCATGTAGTTTCAATCTAACTGAATGTCACTAGTATCTCCGTTAAGTGTGTCTCAACCACAATCCGCCCCACATCTGAATGAATAAGTTGTTTCCTTTGCAGAAGTTAGCAATAAGGCAATATTGCACAAGATCCCCTGAAACCTTTTGAAGACTATGAAGCTTAATTCAGTTCTGTGCATTTATATTGAGAAACACTGGGCTGTGTTAATGGTTCTCTGTAGAAAGACAGATCAACTTTTTTTTCAAATCTTTCTCGTCATAAATCCATCCCATTTTAAAGAAGCATAAAGAGAAGTATCAATACAGGTATAGAACATCAGAGAGGAAACAGTCAAAATATGTCCCTTCATTGCAGTCTCCTCAGGATCTTCTCCTCCCAGTCTAAATTAACTGAATATTTGAACACAATATGTCATAAACTCCTCTTTGACGTGTTGAAGACAAGGTGGAACAATAACTATGTTTCTTTCACACATATCTGGTCCTTTCCGACTGTTAAACATTGAACAGAAAGGATAGAGGACATTTTTCATCATATAATCAGAATTATATATTATATATATATATATATATATATATATATATATATATATATATATATTATATATTGTTTTTAAAACAAGAAAGTACAGCTTCTGGCCCGAGATGTTAGTGGGCGGGTGATTTAGTTGTTGTCGAGTCTGGCTTCTTCCCCTTCAAGGTGCTGCAGCAGAGTATGGTCCCTCCTATCAGGAGCATGGAGGCGGCCCATCTACTGAGTTCAGCAGAAAATCAGCTGAATACATGTGGGAGGTTTTGTTATTTTCTGCTGAATTCAGTAGATGGGCCGCCTCCATGATAGGAGGGACCATACTCTGCTGCAGCGCCTTGAAGGGGAAGAAGCCAGACTCTACAAAAACTATATAAACCTCCCACGAACTTCTCGGGCCAGAAGCTGTACTTTCATGTTACAAAAACCCTAGGGATCCAATAATTGTGAATTTATATTTAATTATATGATTAAAAATAGTCGCTGTCCTATCTGTTCACATGTTAGTGTTAATGTTCTGTTAATTACTGATGTCCCTTAAAGAATGGAGCGTCCATGGTCATGCGCAGTGTTGTTCTATGTTATTCTGGTACTAACTCTTTTTAGTAAATGTGAAGCTCCAGTTCAATTTCTTGTATCCAGAGTCTTTCTTATATATAAAATAAGTAATAAGAGCTAAGACACTACAGTGGTGATAAGGATGATTACCTGCAGTGTGCATCACGAATGCAGATGGAGCTTGTAGGAAGATAGGAAGATTTTGACCCTGTAGCACAACAGCTAGCAGCAGTGAAGACGAGGGGAGAGCTGACAAGAACGAGGCGGCAGATCAAAGACCCGTGGAGCTGGAGGTAAAGTGAATGACTGGCATCGGGAAAATAGATGTGTTTGATGACACGCAAGAAAACTGGGCAACTTACATTAAACAACTGGAACAGTACTTCATTGCAAACGACCTTGCTGATAACAAGAGAGTACAGCTTTGTTGAGTTGAATTGCCCCAAAAGCGTACAGTTTGCTAAGAGATCTGACTGCCTCTGAAGCCCTCAAATAAAACATTCACGAAAGATTGGGAGATATGCAAATCACCTATCACCTAAACCACTCCTCATCGCGGAAACGTTTTCGTTTCCACAAGAGAGATCAGAATGAGGGGAGGGTGTTAGTACATATGTAGCAGAGTTGAAAGAACTGTCTGAACATTGCCAGTTTGGAGAGAACATAAATGACGACATTAAGGGATAGATTGTTTGTGACTGAAAATGAACACATTCTAACACGTGTAAAAAACGTTTCCTCACAGAATCAGATCTCAAGTTTGCAAAGGCCTGTTGAAATTGCTGCTGGCCTTTGGAAATCGCGACTAAAGATGCATTTGGAGTTGCAAAGTAAAATAAATACTGACGCTAATCACAACTTCCCTGCACAAGTTTTCACACAGCCGACAGCGCCCCCGTGTGGCCAAAGAAATATAACCGGTATAACCGCCTGGTTTTTTGGCATTGCATCAGCCCCACCATTTGGCAACGCAACTATTGACCAAGTATTTTTCAAGCAATCCCAGACCAGCAGTGTATCTGGATTGACATGATCAATAACAGGAGACGCACCGACAGAGCACCCTGGCTAACCTGGAAGAGTCCTGAAAGACCTGAAAGAGTTAGGTCTACAGGTAACTTACAGAAAGTGTGAGTTTTCAAAGACAGAGATCTGTCTTCTGTGGACGTGACATCGACCTGCAATGGATTGCACAAAAACACAAGGACAAAATTGGATATAGTGGTACACGGCACCACGACCACAAATATCACAGAAGTGACGATCTTTTACGGGACTTGATCATTACTACAGAAGATTCCCGC
>NC_036844.1:35069977-35079819 GCF_002910315.2 Salvelinus sp. IW2-2015
GAGAAGAACAGGCACAGAAGAGCTCTCGAGAGTGACACACAAGGGATGTAGAGGACGGTGGAGGCAGTAAGAGACCAGCTGAAAAGAAGTGGAAGTTGTTTGATGAAGGTGCTGCTATAACAGAAGCTATAATGGAACAGCACACACTGAGGATGTTCAGGAGCTCCGACAATCTCTAGGTACCCAGAACGAAGGCCACCGCCCAGACAGACTGGACTTATAAACAAACAAACAGAAAACAAACTGTTCAAGTTCAAATTAAAAAAGATCAAATAATCAACAAGTTCTGAGGAAGTTTAGTTGTGGTTTGTAAAGTATACTCTGATTGTATAAGAGAAGGAATGTTATGTTCTGTTAATTACTGATGTCCCCTTTAAGAATGGAGCCCCATTGGTCATGCGCAGTGTTGTTCTATGTTATTCTGGTACTAACTCTTTTAGTAAATGTGAAGCTCCAGTCAATTTCTTGTATTCAGAGTCTTTCTTATATATAAATAAGTAATAAGAGCTAAGACACTACAGTTTAGAATATTTGGAAGGGACCAGATAGGTGTTGAAAGCAACATAATTATTGTTCCACCTTGTCTTTAACACGTCAAGAGGAGATTATGACATATTGTGTTCAATATTCAGTTAATTTGACTGGAGAAGGTACGGGATGAGATCTGCAATGAAGGGACATTCTGACTGTTTCCTCTCTGATGTTCTATACCAGTATTAATCTTCTCTTTATGTTTTTTAAAATGGAATGAATTTAAGTGAGAGATAATTGAATCAGAGGATTATTCTTAATCCTGTTAAAGATGTTCTAATAAAAATAATGTGATCTGACCAAAGTGTTTCCTGGTTGCTGCTGTGCATTTCCTGTTTATGTTCACACGTTAACCACAAGCCTACAGTCAGTGACTGGGACCTTCTGATGAAACATATATCATGTGTGAATTTATTTCAACCTATGTATGAAACTGTTATCATTAGTTATTTAGTCTATTGTATAGTTAATTTCAGTCCATGAATCCAACCTTACAATTACTTTATTTCAAACTTCAAGTTTTTCAGCATGTAGTTTCAATCTAACTGAATGTCACTAGGTCTCTCCAAGTGTGTCTCATCCACATACTGACCCACATCTGATGAATAGGTTGTTTCACGCAAAAGTTAACAATATTGCTGTATTGCACAAAATCCCCTAACAACTTTTGAAGACTATGAACTTAATTCAGTTCTGTGCATTTATATTGAGAACACTGGGCTTGTTAACATAAGATCATATAAGATACTATTGATGGAAAACATTTAGCAGTGTGCGAACTGGCTAGCTTCAAATCAAATTTAATTTGTCACATGTGCCGAATGCAACAGGTGTAGACCTACACCTTACAACACAGCCACCTCTCATGTAACCTGGACCTGGGACCTGACCTGGGACCTGATGCAGTGTCAGGTCTACGACTACATGCTGCCTTAACCCAGGATCAGCAGCCGTCAGAGCATTGGCCATCATCTTCTGGTACTGGGAATATCCATATTCGGTGCCAAGTGCACCAACTACATCAATAACAAAAAGTCCGAGCAAAAAATGATAATCTCCAGAATGACTTTCATCCTGGCTGTAATCCTGGTGCTCGTTGCTGTCTCTGGACGCCAGCACCAGTTGGGGGAGTTGGGGCCTCACTCTACATCTGCTGGGAGCAGCGCGCCCTGCTCCTGGTTATGGGTGTCATACTGTGCAGCTCTGTCCACCGAGTGAGATTGAGTCATGTTTTGGAGCCTTTGATGGATAGTCTCCTAGTGCCTGTGTTGTCTGGATAGTAATTTCTTAAGTACCCCCGTTGGGTCAAAGTGCTTCTATGACAATCACTTCCATCTCTCCATCCTGGGATCTCTGTGGAGAGATGGGGTCCATCTTTGGACCAGTGCTGTAACTTCATCAAGAGTAACAGGACCCGGGTCAAAGTCAAGTTTATCAGTGGAACATTCTTCATCCTGGCTGGTATACTGCAGATCACCACTGTCACGCCTGACCTTAGTTATCTTTGTTTTCTTTATTATTTTGGTTAGTCAGGGTGTGACATGGGGATGTATGTGTTTGTCTTGTCTAGGGGTTTTGTATGTTTATGGGGTGGTTACTAGTCTAGGTGTTTGTATGTCTATGGTTGCCTAGATTGGTTCTCAATTAGAGGCAGCTGTTTATCGTTGTCTCTGATTGGGAACCATATTTAGGCAGCCATATTCCGCTGGGTATTTCGTGGGTTATTGTCTATGTCTAGTTGCCTGTGTCTGCACTTTTGTATGATAGCTTCACGTTCATTTTGTTATTTTGTATAGTTTGTTTAGTGTTCATTCAGCCCGGTACCACCAGTTCCCAGCACCACGCACCAGGCTACTGTGCATCTCCAGGGTCCAGTACTCCCTGTCACTGCTCCTCGCACTCGCCCTCAGGTGCGTGCCCCAACCGGTACACAGTGCCGGCACCACGCACCAGGCTTTAAGTGCGCCTCGGCAGTCCAGTATGCCCTGTTCCTTCTCCCCGCACTCGCTTGAGGTGCGTGTTCCAGCCCGGTACCACCAGTTCCGGCACCACGCACCAGGCCTACAGTGCGCCTCGGCAAGCCTGAGCTGCCCGTCTGTCCAGCGCCGCCTGAGCTGCCCGTCTGTCAGCGCCGCCTGAGCTGCCCAGGGCCGCCTGAGCCGCCCGTTTGTCCAGCGCCGCCTGAGCGCCCGTCTGTCCAGCGCCGCCTGAGCCGCCCGTCTTGTCCAGCGCCGCCTGAGCCGCCCGTCTGTCCAGCGCCGCCTGAGCCGCCCGTCTGTCCAGCGCCGCCTGAGCCGCCCGTCTGTCCAGCGCCGCCTGAGCCGCCCGTCTGTCAGCGCCGCCTGAGCCGCCCGTCTGTCCTGAGCCGTCAGAGCCGTCCGTCAGTCAGGAGCTGCCAGAGCCGCCCGCCAGTCAGGAGCTGCCAGAGCCGCCCGCCAGTCAGGAGCTGCCAGAGCGCCCGCCAGTCAGGAGCTGCCAGAGCCGCCCGTCAGTCCGGAGCGGCCTTTAGTCGGAGTGCCTTTCAGTCCGGAGCTGCCTTCAGTCCGGAGCTGCCTTTCAGTCCTGAGTTACCTCAGTCCTGAGTTACCCCTCAGTCCGGAGCTGCCCGTCAGTCCGGACTGCCCTTCAGTCCGGAGCTGCCTTTCAGTCCGGAGCTAACCCCTCAGTCCGGAGCTACCCCTCAGTCCGGAGCTGCCTGTCAGTCCGGAGCTACCCCTCAGTCCTGAGCTGCCCTCAGTCCGGAGCTACCCCTTTGTCCGGAGCTGCCGCTCAGTCCTGAGCTTCCCTCAGTCGGAGCTGCCCGTCAGTCCGGAGCTACCCCTCAGTCCTGAGATGCCTCAGTCCGGAGCTAACCCTCAGTCCGGAGCTGCCCTCAGTCCGGAGCTGCCCGTCAGTCCGGAGCCATGAGCTGCCCGTCAGTCCTGAGCTACCCCTCAGTCCTGAGCTGCCCCTCAGTCCTGAGCTGCCCCTCAGTCCGGAGCTACCACTCAGTCCGGAGCTGCCCCTCCGTGCAGTGGCGCCCTCTACGATGGTCTTCAGTCCTGGACTCGCTGCAAGGGTCCCCGCTCCAGAGGCGCCACCAAAGCGGGTAATGACTATGGTGGAGTGGGGTCCACGTCCCGCACCCGAGCCGCCGCTGTAAGAAGGCCCACCCGGACCCTCCCCTTCTGTGTCAGGTTTTGCGGCCGGAGTCCGCCCTGACCTTAGTTATCTTTGTTTTCTTTATTATTTTGGTTAGGTCAGGGTGTGACATGGGGGATGTATGTGTTTTGTCTTGTCTAGGGGGTTTGTATGTTTATGGGGTGTTTTACTCGTCTAGGTGTTTGTATGTCTATGGTTGCCTAGATTGGTTCTCAATTAGAGGCAGCTGTTTATCGTTGTCTCTGATTGGGAACCATATTTAGGCAGCCATATTCCATTGGGTATTTCGTGGGTTATTGTCTATGTCTAGTTGCCTGTGTCTGCACTTTTGTATGATAGCTTCACGTTCGTTATTCTGTTATTTTGTTATTTTGTTTTGTTATTTTGTATAGTTTGTTTAGTGTTCATCTTCATAAATAAATAGAAGATGTATTCATATCACGCTGCGCCTTGGTCCTCCTCTCTTCCACATTACGATGAACGTGACAACCACTGTGTTTTTGGTTGACCATTACTTAAGAACGGATGTCCACCTGCAGCGCTACCCATTCGTCCTGTTTACCCAACATAAGCTGGTAATTTTAGCTGAAGTCAGTAGGTGGTCCACCTCCATGCTCCTTATAGGAGGGACCATACTCTGCTGATGCATCATCAAGAGGAACCAGCCAGACTCAACGACAACTACATCAACCTCCCGCTAACAGCTCTGTCTTCAACAGGTCATAGAGGAGTTTATGTAATATTGTGTTGGGATCATAGTCTGGTGCAGCTGCTGCTGCTACTGCTTTAACAGAGAAACTGTACTTTCTTTAACTTCTGAAAGCAATGGAGAGAATATAATTGTGATTCTATATGTAATTCTATGATAAAACAACCTCTATCTGTCACGCTCGTCGTCCTCCTCATCTGAGGAGGAGTAGTTGGAAGGATCGGAGGACCAAAATGCAGCGTNAATAGGACATGGCGGTGGACAGAACAGTGTGAAAATGCATTTCTTGAGGCAAAACGGCTCATCACATCTGAACAGGTCCTGATGCATTACGACCCTGAACTGCCAGTGAAGTTGGCTTGTGATGCGTCCCCTTATGGCTTAGGGGCCGTCCTTTCACACACACTGAAAGACGGGTCAGAGAGGCCAGTTGCATTTGCGTCACGAACGTTGAATGATGCAGAGAAAAACTACTCACAAATCGACAAAGAAGCACTGGCGCTAGTGTGGGGCGTCAAGAAATTCCACGCATACCTATATGGCAAGCGTTTCACACTGGTTCCGGATCACCAGCCGTTGCTTTCCATTTTCAGTCCAAAGAAAGGCAATGACAGCAGCCAGGTTACAGCGATCCGCCTTGTTCCTCCCAGTCATATGTATGACATTGAGTTTAAGCCGTCGTCCCTCCACACAAATGCAGATGGATTATCCAGACTGCCGTGTACAAGAGAAAGACAAAGGAGTGTGGATCCAGTGGACATTTTCCATACCGCTCAGCTCGAGGCACTACAGGTCACAAGCACAGTTATCAAACAGGAGACAAGGAAAGATGTGACCTTGTCAAAAGTGTTCACCTACACCATGTCAGGATGGCCAGCTACAGGCAGAAAGGAGCTGACTCCGTATTTCCAGCGGAGAAACGAAATTACAACGTACCAAGGATGTTTGATGTGGGGAATGAGAGTCAYGATACCCCAGAAATGTCAACATCAGGTTTTGCAGCAACTACATGAAGGTCATGTTGGAATWGTCAAAATGAAGCTGCTCGCAAGGAGCCACTTCTGGTGGCCCGGTCTGGATCAACAGATAGAAAACATGGTGAAGAACTGTAGCGGATGTTTGGAAACCCTTCACATGCCTGCTCCTGTCCCAGTCCACCCATGGGAATGGCCCACAGAGCCATGGCAGAGAATTCATGTGGACTACGCTGGTCCCTTTGAAAAGCACATGTTTCTGGTTATAGTTGATGCCCATTCCAAATGGCCAGAGGTGTTTTGCACTGACTCCTCCACCTCAGCTCAGACGATAGTGTCTCAGAACAACGTTTGCACRCTTYGGATWGCCGCTGCAGCTGGTAAGTGACAACGCGCAAGCTTTTGTAAGTGACGAGTTTACAAGGTTAATGTCAGTAAATGKAATCAAACACTCAACCTCAGCTCCGTACCACCCTGCCACCAATGGGCTGGCAGAACGCTTTGTGCTAACCCTAAAGCAAGGACTCCGTGCAGCAAAACGAGACGAAGGGACTTTGCAAACAAAACTGGCCAAGTTCCTGGCCTCCTACAGAAACACCCCACATGCCACGACAAATGAAAGCCCAGCCGCACTGAYGTTCGGGAGGCCTCTCCGCACACGGCTGGACATCATGAAGCCAAACAGGCGTAATGAAGTGCTGAACAAACAAGCCAAGATGCTCTCCGGTGGCCGGGGGAGCGCCATCTCCAAACAGGACAGGAAGTGATGGTGCGAGACTACAGAAGAGGAGGGAAATGGACAAGAGGGACCGTACATACACAAATGGGACACAGAACTTACCAGGTTCAAGTGAGCCCAGACATAATGTGGTAGCGTCACATTAACCAAATGCATTCCACGGAAAACAGCACAACAATCGAGAGAGAACAGGCACAGAGAGCTCCTGAGAGTGACACACARGGAACTGTAGAGGACGGTGGRGCAGTAAAGAGACCCCAGGCTGAAAGAAGGGAACGTGTTGATGAAGGTGCTGCTATAACAGAAGCTRTAATGGAACAAGCACACACTGAGGATRTTCAGGAGCCTCCAGACAATCCTAGGCGCTACCCAGAACGAAGGCACCGTCCACCAGACAGACTGGACTTATAAACAAACAAACAAAAACTAACTGTTCAAGTTCAAATTAAAAAGATGCAAAATAACTACAACAAGTTCTGRGAMATGTTTCAGTTGTGGKTTGGTAAAAGTAACTCTGATTGYATAAGAGAAGGAATGTTATGTTCTGTTAATTACTGATGTCCCCTTTAAGAATGGAGCACCCTTGGTCATGCGYAGTGTTGTTCTATGTTATTCTGGTACTAACTCGTTTTAGTAAATGTGAAGCTCCAGTTCAATTTCTTGTATTCAGAGTCTTTCTTATTATATAAATAAGTAATAAGAGCTAAGACACTACAGTTAGAATATTGGAAGGGACCAGATAGGTGTGAAAGCAACATAATTATTGTTCCACCTTGTCTTTAACACGTCAAAGAGGAGATTACTTCGGAGCTGACTTTAGTCGGAGCTGACGTTTACTCGTCCTGAGTTACCCCTCAGTCCGGAGCTGCGTCAGGTCCGGAGCTGCCTTCAGTCCGGAGCTGCCTTCAAGTCCGGAGCTACCCCTCGTCCGGAGCTTACCCTCAGTCCGGAGCTGCCTGTCAGTCCGGAGCTACCCTAGTCCTGAGCCTGCCCTCAGTCCGGAGTACCTCCTTTTCGGAGCTGCCGCTTCAGCTCCTCACTCCAGCTGCCCCGTCAGTCGGAGACTCGCTCACACCTGAGATGCCCTCAGTCCCGGAGCTAACCCTCAGTCGCGAGCTACCCTCAGTCGGAGCTGCCGCTCAGTCCGGAGCTGCCCGTCAGTCGGAGCTGCCCGTCAGTTCCTGAGCTATTACCACCCTCAGTCCTGAGCTGCCCCTAGTCCTGAGCTGCCCCTCGTCGGAGCTACCACTCAGTCCGAGCTGCCCCTCCGTGAGTGGCGCCCTCTAGATGGTCTTCAGTCCTGGACTCGCTGCAAGGGTCCCGCTCCAAGGCGCCACAAAAAGCGGGTAATGACTATGGTGGAGTGGGGTCCACGTCCCGCACCGAGCGCCGCTGTAAGAAGGCCACCCGGACCCTCCCTTCTGTGTCAGGTTTTGCGGCCGGAGTCCGCCGCTGACCTTAGTTATCTTTTGTTTTCTTTATTATTTTGGTTAGGTCAGGGTGTGACATGGGGGATGTATGTGTTTTGTCTTGTCTAGGGGTTTGTATGTTTATGGGGTGTTTTACTCGTCTAGGTGTTGTATGTCTATGGTTGCCTAGATTGGTTCTCAATTAGAGGCAGCTGTTATCTTGTCTCTGATTGGGAACATATTTAGGCAGCCATATTCCTTGGGTATTTCGTGGGTTATTGTCTATGTCTAGTTGCCTGTGTCTGCACTTTTGTATGATAGCTTCACGTTCGTTATTTGTATTTTGTTATTTTGTTTTGTTATTTTGTATAGTTTGTTTAGTGTTCATCTTCATAAAATAAATAGAAGATGTATTCATATCACGCTGCCTTGGTCCTCCTCTCTTCCACATTACGATGAACGTGACAACCACTGTGTTTTGGTTGACCATTACTTAAGAACGGATGTCCACCTGCAGCGCTACCCATTCGTCCTGTTTACCCAACATAAGCTGGTAATTTTAGCTGAAGTCAGTAGGTGGTCCACTCCATGCTCCTTATAGGAGGGACCATACTCTGCTGATGCATCATCAAGAGGAACCAGCCAGACTCAACGACAACTACATCAACCTCCGCTAACAGCTCTGTCTTCAACAGGTCATAAGAGGAGTTTATGTAATATTGTGTTGGGATCATAGTCTGGTGCAGCTGCTGCTGCTACTGCTTTAACAGAGAAACTGTACTTTCTTTAACTTCTGAAAGCAATGGAGAGAATATAATTGTGATTCTATATGTAATTCTATGATAAAACAACCTCTATCTGTCACGCTCGTCGTCCTCCTCATCTGAGGAGGAGTAGTTGGAAGGATCGGAGGACCAAAATGCAGCGTGGTATGTGTTCATCATGAATTTAATAAACAGAGAACACTGAACAAACTATACAAAACAATAAACGAACAACGAACGTGAAGCTATATAAGAAATGTGCTGACACAAGCAACTAACTAGACAATCACCACAACCCACAATGACAAAACAGGCTACCTAAATATGGCTCCCAATCAGAGACAACGACAAACACCTGCCTCTGATTGAGAACCATATCAGGCCAAACACATAGAAATAGACAAACTAGACATACAACATAGAATGCCCACTCAGATCACACCCTGACCAAACAAAACAAGAAACATACAAAGCAAACTATGGTCAGGGCGTGACACTATCCTTTCTGTTCAATGTTAAAAAGTCGAGGACCAGTATGTGTGAAAGCAACATAGTTATTGCTCACCTTGTCTTTAACACGTCAAAGAGGAGTTTATGACATATTGTGTTCAAATATTCAGTTAATTTAGACTGGGAGGAGAAGTTCCTGAGGAGACTGAAATTAAGGGACATATTCTCACTGTTTCCTCTCTGATGTTCTATACCAGTACTGATACTTCTTCTTATGCTTCTTTAAAATGGGATGAATTTAAGTAGAGAAAGAATTGAATCAGAGGTTGATGTTTAATCCTGTTAAATATGTTCAAATAAATAAAAATTTAAAAAAAACTAAAAAAATATCTGACTGAAAAACGTTTCCTGGTTGCTGTTGTGCATTCCTGTTTATGTTCACTACATTACCAACAAGCCTACAGTCAGTGACTGGGACCTTCCAACTGAAACATACAGTATATCATAGTGTAGAATTAATTCAAGCCAAGTCCTTGAAACAGGTAGCATTAGTCTATTTACTGTATTATATAGTTAATTTCAGTCCATGAATCCAACCTTAAATTATTTATTTCACACTCAAGGGTTTTTCAGTATGTAGTTTCAATCTGTTGATGTGTACTATGAGGCCCAGTCCCTTTATCATTGCCCCTCAGACAGGCTTTGTGGTGGAGGTAAAGTTGTCCCTAGTTGCTGATCATCGATCAGTTTAGCATTTTCCCTAATGGTTATGGTAAGTATTGGGTTGAGGGAAGACTAAAACAGGTTTTATTACGTCTTAAGCCCAACTCAGATTGGGAAGCTTCCATTTTCATCAGATTCCTATAACATTTTCTTGTAATTATTATATTATAATTATCCCTATTTGGTAATTATTGGTTTATTCTAGGTTGGATCTCAACATTCCATATTGTTACACAAGGCTGTTTGATGAGTTGGAAACTGAGTAGAGTTTTTCACCCATTTGGGTCACAACCACATAAAGCCCACATACGTGTTAATAGGATGTCTGTTTCCATGACAACATATTTAAGTGACATCACAGCATCGAGTAGTTATAGAGGTCTTCTGAGTGGATCAGCTCTC
>NC_036844.1:35080892-35104184 GCF_002910315.2 Salvelinus sp. IW2-2015
AGACATATTGTGTCCATATATTCAGTTAATTTAGACCTGAGAGAAGGTACGTGAGACTCGATGAATGAGAGCATTTTCTGACTGTTTCCTCTCTGATGTTCTATACCAGTATTATACTTCTCTTTATGTTTCTTTAAAATGGATGAATTTAAGTGAAGAGAATTGAATCAGAGGTTGATTGTTTAATCCTGTTAAAGATGTTCAAATAAAAAACATCTGGATGCAAAGTGTTTCCTGGTTGCTGCTGTGCATTTCCTGTTTATGTTCACCACGTTAACCACAAGCCTACAGTCAGTGACTGGGACCTTCTGATTGAAACATATATATACAGTGTAGAATTATTTCAAGCCATCGATGAAACTGTTATCATTAGTCTATTAGTCTATATAGTTAATTTCAGTCCATGAATCCAACCTTAAAATTATTATTTCAAACTTAAGGGTTTTTCAGATGTAGTTTCAATCTAACTGAATGTCACTAGTTCCCTTCAAGTGTGTCTCACACACTACTGACCCACATCTGAAGAATAGGTTGTTCACTGCAAAAGTTAACAATATCTGATATTGCACAAAATCCCCTAAACACTTTTGAAGACTATGAAACTTAATTCAGTTCTGTGCATTTATATGAGAAACACTGGGCTGTGGTAACATAAGATCATAAAGATACTAGTGATGGAAAAATTTTAGCCAGTGTGCAGACGTGCTGCTATTCAAATCAAATTTAATTTGTCACATGTGCCGAATGCAACAGGGTAGACCTTACAACCTTACAACAGCACTCTCATGTATACCTGGACTGGACCTGACCTGGGACCTGATGCAGTGTCAGGTCTCACTCAGCTACATGCCTGCTCGATATGCACCGGACAGCAGCGTCAGAGCATTGGCCATCATCTTCTGGGTACTGGGAATATCCATATTGCGGTGCACCAACTACATCAATAACAAAAAGTCCAGGCCAAAGAAATGATAATCTCCAGAATGATCTTCATCCTGGCTGTAATCCTGGTGCTCGTTCTGTCTCCTGAGTGGTAACGGCTCAGTCACCAGCTGTTGGGCGAGTTTGGGGCCTCACATCTACATCTGTCTGGAGGTCACGCGCCTACTGCCTCCTGGCTTACATGAATGGGTGTTCATAACTGTGCAGCTACCCTGTTCCACCTAGTGAGATTCTGAGTTTCATTTTTTGGGAGCCTGTTGGTTGGGATGAGTCTCCCTACATCCCTAGTGTGTGGATTAGCTGAATATGATTTCTTAAGGTATATCCCCCGTCTGGGGTCAAATGCCTGACGTTCCTATGACCAATCACTTCCATCTTGCATCCACATCCTGGAGACTTCGTTGGGGGAGAGTGGGGTCTCGATCTTTGAGACCAGTGCTGTAATTATCAGCAGAAGTTACTCATTCAGAGTAACAGGACCCGGGTCAAAGTCAAGTTTATCAGTGGAACATTCTTCATCCTGGCTGGATATGTCCACGTAACTGCAGTCACCACTGTCACGCCCTGACCTTAGTTATCGTTTGTTTTCTTATATATTTGGTTAGTCAGGGGCGTGTGACATGGGGATGTATGTGTTTGTCTTGTCTAGGGGTTTTGTATGTTTATGGGTGGTACTAGTCTAGGTGTTGTATGTCTCATGGTTGCCTAGAATTGGTTCTCAATTAGAGGCAGCTGTTTAATCGTTGTCTCTGATTGGGAACCATATTTCATTCTTACAGAAGACCTCAGGAACAAACTTCGGAGTGAACGAATGTGCTGATCGAGACGCAGTCAGGGAGACAGTATTTTATGGGCATGGATATCATGAATATCGTGTTTATCGTGGAAATGGTGGAGGTCGTGGGCATCGCCCTGGGAGTCATAGGATTAATACTGACCATTGTGATCTGTGCTCTCCCCACCTGGATAGTGACAACCTTCATAGCAGATAACTCAGCCAACACAGAGGTGGTCTGGTACGGCCTGTGGATGAGCTGTGTGACCCAAGGCACGGGAAAGACACAGTGTGAAGTGTACAACTACATGGAGTATTGGAAATATGATCTGCAGCCTGCCAGAGCCATGATCCTCACTGCCATCATACTGGGGGTTCTGGGTGTCTTGTTCTTCATGTTCGGAGCCAAGTCCACCAACTGCATCAAAGACAAAACATCTCAGGCCAAGTTGATAATTATCGATGGAATACTTTTCATCCTGGCTGGATTTCTCATCCTCATCCCTGTTTCCTTGCTAGCCAGATCAATCATCAGCGACTCCTCCACGCGGATCAAAGGGAAGACTGAGCTGGGGAACTCGCTATACATCGGCTGGGTGGCGGCCTCCCTGCTCCTGATTGGAGGGGTCACACTGTGCATCACTGTGGGAGTGTTTGGATGGATGATGGGAATCTTCGGATGGATAGTCTCCCTAGTGCCCAGTGCTCTCTCTGTATGGATCCCATTCAGCCATCATCCTGAGCCCCACTATGGGGACATTTGGATGGTTCTGATGACAACCTCCATCTCCTCCATCCTGGGAGCTCTAGGAGTGATGGGGTCCATCTTTGGGACCAGGTGCTGTAACTGCATCAAGAGTAACAGGATCAGGGTCAAGGCCAGGTTYAYCRWTGGAAYATTYTTCATCCTGRCTGGTATMCTGCAGYTCACCACTSTGTTTTTGGTTGWCCATTACTTAAGAACGGATSTCCACCTGCAGCTCTACCCWYWCRTCCTGTTTACCCAACATGACCTGGTTATTTTAGCTGAAGTCTGTAGGTGGTCTGCCTCCATGCTCCTGATAGGAGGGACCATACTCTGCTGCTGCATCTTCAAGAGGAACCAGCCAGACTCAACGACAACTACATCAACCTCCCGCTAACAGCTCTGTCTTCAACAGGTCATAGAGGAGTTTATGTCATATTGTGGTGGGACCATAGTCTGGTGTAGCTGCTGCTGCTACTGCTTTAACAGAGAAACTGTACTTTCTTTAATTGAAAGCAATGGAGAGAATAGAATTGTGATTCTATATGTAATTCTATGATAAAACAACCTCTATCGTTTCTGTTTAATGTTAAAGAGTCGGAAAGGACCAGATATGTGTGAAAGCAACATAGTTATTGTTCCACCTTGTCTTTAACACGTCAAAGAGGAGTTTGTCATATTGTGTTCAAATATTCAGTTAATTTAGACTGGGAGTTCCTGAGGAGACTGCAATGAAGGGACATATTCTCACTGTTTCCTCTCTGATGTTCTATACCAGTATTGATACTTCTCTTTATGCTTCTTTAAAATGGGATGAATTTAAGTAGAACAATTATTGAATCAGTAGTTGATTGTTTAACCCTGTCAAATATGTTCAAATTAAATAATTGTATCTAACGTTTCCTGGTTGCTGTTGTGCATTTCCTGTTTTTGTTCACTACATCACCAACAAGCCCACAGACAGTGACTGGGACTTTCCAACTGAAACATACATATATACAGTTGAAGTCAGAAGTTTACATACACCTTAGCCAAATATATTTCAACTCAGTTTTTCACAATTCCCGACATTTAATCCTTGTAAAAATTCCCTGTTTTAGGTCAGTTAGGATCACCACTTCATTTTAAGAATGTGAAATGTCAGAATAACAGTAGAGAGAATGATTTATTTGTGATAGTGCCTGTGTGTAGCTGGTGTAGAGGAGTCAGGCGCAGGACAGCAGATATGAGTAATAAACGTYGTTTATTCAAAAATCACAAAACACAATCAAACGAGCCCACAATAACGGACCATATCACACATAAACAATCACTCACAAACAACCATGGGGGAACAGAGGGTTAAATAATGAACAAGTAATTGGGGGATTGAAACCAGGTGTGCAAGACAAGGACAAAACAAATGGAAAATGAAAAGTGGATCTGCGATGGCAAGAAGGCCGGTGACGTCGACCGCCGAACGCCGCCCAAACAAGGAGAGGGACCGTACCCCCCCTCCCTTGACACGCGGCTCCAGCAGCGCGCCGACACCGACCTCGGGGACGACCAGGAGGACGAGACGCAGGGCGGTTCGGATGGAGACGGTGGAACTCCCGCAGCAACGAAGGGTCCAAGACGTGCTTCACCGGCACCCAGCATCTCTTCTCCGGACCGTACCCCTCCCACTCCACGAGGTACTGAAGGCCCCTCGCCCGATGCCTCGAGTCCAGGATGGCTCAAACARCAAACGCCGGAGGAACCTCCCATACCTCAGACTCCTGGAGTGGACCAGCCACCACCGGCCTGAGGAGAGACACATGGAAAGAGGGATTAATACGGTAATCTGGGGGAAGCTGTAACCTGTAGCATACCTCGTTCAGTCTCCTCAGGACTTTGAATGGCCCCACAAACCGCGGACCCAGCTTCCGGCAGGGCAGGCAATGGGGCAGGTTTTCAGGTCAAGAGCCAGACCCGGTCCCCCGGTGCGAACACCGGGGCCTCACTGCGGTGGCGGTCGGCGCTCGCCTTCTGCTGCATCACAGCCCTTGCAGGTGCACCTGGGCGGCGTCACAGTTCTTCTCCGATCGCTTAAACCATTCGTCCACCGCAGAAGCCTTGATCTGGCTCTGATGCCAAGGTGCCAGAACCGGCTGATACCCCAGTACGCACTGGAAGGGGGAGAGGTTAGTGGAGGAGTGGCGGAGTGAGTTTTGGGCCATCTCTGCCCAGGGGATGAACGCCACCCACTCCCCCGGCCGGTCCTACCCACATCCTGGTTTACTCTATCCACCTGCCCGTTACTCTCGGGGTGAAAACCTGAGGTGAGGCTGACCGAGATCCCTATCAGAGATAGGTGTCCTCAGGCACCCCGTAGTGCCGGAAGACATGAGTGAACAGGGCCTCCGCAGTCTGTAGGGCCGTAGGGAGACCGGGCAAAGGGAGGAGACGGCAGGACTTAGAAAACCATTCCACAATGACCAGGATCGTGGTGTTGCCCCGTGAGGGAGGAAGTCCACCGACAGGTGCGACCACGGCCATGGTGGAACGGGTAGGGGTTGTACCTTCCCTCTGGGCAGGTGCCTGGGAGCCTTGCACCAGTACTTCCCACTAAGACAGCGTACCATCCGACCGATGCCAGGATGACCAGAGAAGGGTGACGTGTGGGCCCAATAGATCAACCGGTCGCGGACAGCATACGGAACGTACAGACACCCAGCTGGAATCTGGAGAGGAGTGGGCTCTGCACGTAACGCCCGCTCGATGTCTGTGTCCAGCTCCCACACCACCGGTGCCACCAGGCAAGAGGCTGGGAGTATGGGAGTGTGATCCATGGACCGCTATTTTGTGTCATACATCTGGGACAGTGCGTCTGCCTTAGCGTTCTTGGAACCTGGTCGATAGGACAGGGTGAACACAAAACGGGTAAAAAAAAAAAACATGGCCCACCTTGCCTAGCAAGGGTTCAGTCTCCTCGCCGCCCGGATATAGTCCAGATTGCGGTGGTCCGTCCAGATGAGAAAAGGGTGTTTAGCCCCCTCAAGCCAATGTCTCCACGCCTTCAGAGCCTTGACGACAGCCACCAGCTCCCGGTCCCCCACATCATAGTTTTGCTCCGCAGGGCTGAGCTTCTTCGAAAAGAAGGCACAGGGGCGGAGCTTTGGTGGTGTGCCTGAGCGCTGAGAGAGCATGGCTCCAATCCCAGAATCGGACGCGTCCACCGCCAAAGAGGGATCCGGATGAGCCTGCACGGGAGCCGAGGTAAACAGAGCCCTCAGGTGACCAAAAGCCCTGTCCGCCTCAGCCAACCACTGCAGTCGCACCGGTCGCCCCTTCAGCAGTGAGGTAATGGGAGCCGCTACCTGCCAAAGCCCCGGATAAACCTCCGGTCATAGTTGGCAAACCCTAGGAACCGTTGCACTTCCTTTACTGTGGTGGGAGTCGGCCAATTACGCATGGCTGAAATGCGGTTACTCTCCATCTCCACCCCTGACGTGGAAATGCAGTACCCTAGGAAGGAGACGGACTGTTGGAAGAACAGACATTTCTCAGCCTTGACGTACAGGTCATGCGTCAACAGTCAACGAAGCACCAAGCGCACCAGGGACACACGCGCCGCGCATGTAGCGGAGTATATCAGAATGTCGTCGATACACACCACTACACCCTGCAACGTGCAGGTTCCGGAAAATCTTGTCAACAAAGGCCTGGAAGACTGATGGAGCATTCATCAACCCGTATTCATCAACCCGTACGGCATGACGAGGTACTCATAGTGCCCTGAGGTGGTACTAAATGCCGTCTTCCACTCATCCCCCACCCGGATACGCACCAGGTTGTAAGCGCTCCTGAGATCCAATTTTGTGAAGAAGCGCGCCCCGTGCATTGACTCGATCGCACTGGCGATGAGAGGCAGCGGGCAACTGTACCTGACAGTGATCTGATTGATATCCCCCGATAGTCAATACACGGGCGCAGACCTCCATCCTTCTTCACAAGAAAGAAACTCGAGGAGGCAGGTGAAGTGGAGTGCCAAATGTATCCCTGCCCCAGCGATTCGGAGACATATGTTTCCATAGCCGCCGTCTCCTCCTGTGACAAAGGATACACGTGACTCCTGGGAAGTGCTGCGTCTACCAGGAGATTTATCGCACAATCCCCCCGTCGATGGGTTAGTAATTGAGTCGCCCTCTTCTTACAGAAGTCGAGAGCCAAATCAGCATATTCTGAGGGGATGCGCACGGTGGAGACCTGGTCTGGACTTTCCACCGTAGTCGCACCGATGGAAACCCCTACACACCTCTCTGAGCACTTCGTGACCACCCCTKGAGAGCCCTCTGTTGCCACGAAATAGTGGGGTCATGACAGGCCAACCAGGGTAGGCCCAGCACCATGGGAAACGCAGGAGAATCAATAAGGAAGAGACTGATTCTCTCCTTGTGACCCTCCTGCGTAACCATGTCTAGTGTAGCGGTGGCCTCCCTAATCAGCCCTGACCCTAATGGTCGACTATGTGCACAGGGAAGGGCCCATCACAGGAACAAGGGGGATCCTAAACTATGGGCAAATGAACGGTCAATAAAATTCGCTGCGCCTGAATACGAGCGCCTTATGCTGGGAATGCGAGGAAAACTCAGGAAAGTTTATGAACACATACATGTGAGCAACAGGGGCGCTGGGTGAGCCTGGTGCGGGACTCACCTGGGGTGACACGATAGTGCCCTGCCTGCTGCCTCGACTCCCTGAGGAACCCCTCCCCCCCCCCGTACCGACCAGCAGTGTGCCCTTTGCGGCCACAGGGAATGACCCCTCCTCTGGTCGCCCTAAGCGCAGCACCTCCCAGCTCCATGGGCGTCGGAGCGGAGGTGCTGGGGCATGGAACTGACAGGCCCCGATCCGGACATCCGCGGGTAGCCAGCAGATTCTCCAGCCGGATGGACAGGTCCACCAGCTGGTCCACCGTGAGGGTGGTGTCTCGGCAGGCCAACTCCCGACGTGCAGTCTGCGCGAGGACGTCCCGGTAGTGATCGATCAGGGCCCTGTCGTTCCATCCCGCGCTGGTGGCAGGGTCCGGAAGTCCAAAGCAAAACCCTGCACGCTCCTCGTCCCCTGCCTCAGGTGGAACAGACGTTCTCTGCGTAATGGTCCAACGCCACGTCTCCTTTACTCCTTCATACGCCGTTGGACCACTCCAAGGCTTTGCCTGAGAGGCAGGAGACGAGGGCGGACACACTCTCACGTCCCGAAGGAGCCGGGTGGGCGGTTGCCAGGTGAGTTCCAGCTGGAGTAGGAACCCCTGGCATCCGGCAGCCGTCCCATCATACTCCCTCGGGAGCGAGAGCTGAATCCCACTGGGACCGGTTGAGGAGGGGTGGACAGTGGGGCCTGCTGTAGTGGGGCTGGAAGACCTCCTCCTCTCTCCCAAAAATCCATTGTCTGCAGCACGCGATCCATGGCGGTGCCCAGACGTTGCAACATGGTCGCATGCTGCTGGACGCGCTCCTCTATCGCCACAGGGAGGGCGTCTGCTCCTGYTGACTCCATTCGGTAGGTGAGTGATTCTGTGATAGTGCCTGTGTGTAGCTGGTGTAGAGGAGTCAGGCGCAGGACAGCAGATATGAGTAATAAACGTAGTTTACTCAAAAATCACAAAATACAACAATCAAACGAGCCCACAATAACGGACCGTATCACACACAAACAATCACTCACAAACAACCATGGGRGAACAGAGGGTTAAATRATGAACAAGTAATTGGGGGATTGAAACCAGGTGTGCAAGGCAAGGACAAAACAAATGGAAAATAAAAGGTGGATCGGCGATGGCTAGAAGGCCGGTGGCGTCGACCATAGAAACGCCGCCCGAACAAGAAGAGGGACCGATTTTAGCGGAAGTCGTGACATTATTTCAGCTTTAATTTCTTTCATCACATTCCCAGTCAGTCAGAAGTTTACACACACTCAATTAGTGTTTGGTAGCATTGCCTTTAAATTGTTTAACTTGAGTCAAATGTTTAGGTAGCCTTCCACAAGCTTCCTACAATAAGTTGGGTGAATTTTGGCCCATTCCTCCTTACAGAGCTGGTGTAACTGAGTCAGGTTTGTAGGCCTCCTTGCTGGCACAAGTTTTTCAGTTTTGYCTACAAAATTTCTATAGGATTGAGGTCAGGGCTTTGTGATGGCAACTCCAATACCTTGCCACAACATTTGAAGTATGCTTTGGGTCATTGTCCATTTAGAAGACCCATTTGCGACCAAGCTTTAACTTCCTGACTGATGTCTTGAGATGTTGCTTCAATATATCCACATAATTTTCCTACCTCATGAAGCCATCTATTTTGTGAAGTGCACCAGTCCCTCCTGCAGCGAAGTACCCACACAACATGATGCTGCCACCCTGTGCTTCACGTTCAGGATGATGTTCTTCAGCTTGCAAGCCTCCCCCTTTTTCCTCCAAACATAACGATGGTCATTATGGCCAAACACTTCTATGGTCCTTGACTAGTCTCTCAAAGCACTTCATGATGACGGAAGTGAGTGCTACGGGGCGGTAGTCGTTTAGCTCAGTTACCTTAGCTTTCTTGGGAACAGGAACAATGGTGGCCCTCTTGAAGCATGTGGGAACAGCAGACTGGGATAAGGATTGATTGAATATGTCCGTAAACACACCAGCCAGCTGGACTGCGCATGCTCTGAGGACGCGGCTGGGGATGCCGCCTGGGCCGGCAGCCTTACATTTACATTTTACATTTAGTCATTTAGCAGACGCTCTTATCCAGAGCGACTTACAGTAGAGTGCATACATTTTATTATTATAATTATATATATATATATTTTTTTTTTTATTACATACAGACTTTTTTCTTTTTTTTCTTACATACTGAGACAAGGATATCCCTACCGGCCAAACCCTCCCTAACCCGGACGACGCTATGCCAATTGTGCGTCGCCCCACGGACCTCCCGGTTGCGGCCGGCTGCGACAGAGCCTGGGTGCGAACCCAGAGACTCTGGTGGCGCAGCTAGCACTGCGATGCAGTGCCCTAGACCACTGCGCCACCCGGGAGGTCTTGCGAGGAGCCTTGCGAGGGTTAACACGTTTAAATGTTTTACTCACGTTGGCTGCAGTGAAGGAGAGCCCGCAGGTTTTGGTAGCGGCCGTGTCAGTGGCACTGTGTTGTCCTCAAAGCGAGCAAAGAAGTTGTTTAGTTTGTCTTGGAGCAAGACATCGTGGTCCGCAACGGGGCTGGTTTTCTTTTTGTAGTCCATGATTGACTGTAAACCCTGCCACATACCTCGCGGCTTGCGACTCTACTTTGTCTCTATACTGATGCTTAGCTTGTTTGATTGCCTTGCGGAGGGAATAGCTACACTGTTTGTATTTGGTCATGTTTCCGGTCACCTTTCACTGATTAAAAGCAGTGGTTTGCGCTTTCAGTTTTGCACGAATACTGCCATCAATCCACGGTTTCTGGTTGGGGAATGTTTTAATAGACGCTGTGGGTACAACATCACCGATGCACTTGCTAATAAACTCGCTCACCGAATCAGCGTATTCATCAATGTTATTGTCCGACGCTATGCGTAACATATCCCAGTCCACGTGATCGAAGCAATCTTGAAGCGTGGAATCCGATTGGTCGGACCAGCGTTGAACAGACCTTAGCACGGGCGCAAAATTGGGTCAGTGGCAAAATGAGTCGTGGTCAGATTTTCCRAAAGGAGGGCAGGGGAGGGCTTTATATGCATCGCGGAAGTTAGAATAACAATGATCCAGGGTTTTACCAGCCCGGGTTGCGAATTCGATGTGCTGATAAAATTTTGGGAACGTTGTTTTCAGATTAGCCTTGTTAAAATCCACAGCTACAATAAATGCAGCCTCAGGATATGTGGTGTCCAGTTTACATAGATTCAAACAAAGTTTTTTCAGGGCCATCRATGTGTCTGCTTGGGGGGGGATATACACGACTGTGATTATGATCAAAGAGAATTATCTTGGTWGATAATGTGATCGGCATTTGATTGTAAGGAGTTCTAGGTCAGGTGAACAAAAGGACTTGAGTTCCTGTATGTTGTTATGATCACACGTCTCGTTAATCATAAGGCATACACCTCCTCCCTTCTCTCTTACCAGAGAGAWKTTTGTTTCTGTCGGCGCGATGCGTGAAGAATCTAGGTGGCTGTACCGACTCTGATGACGTATCCTGAATGAGCCATGTTTCCGTGAAACAAAGAACTTTACAATCTCTGATGTCTCTCTGGAAGGCAACCCTTACTCTGAGTTTGTCTACCTTGTTGTCAAGAGACTGGACATTGGCGAGTAGTTAACTCGGGAGCGGAGCGCGATGTGCCCGTCTACGGAACCTGACCAGAAGACCGCTCCGTCTGCCCCTTCCGCGGCACCATTGTTTTGGGTCGCCGGCTGGGATCCGATCCATTGTCCTGGGTGGTTGACCAAACAGAGGATCTGCTTCGGGAAAGTTGTATTCCTGGTCGTAATGTTGGTGAGTTGAAGTTGCTCTTATATCAAATAGTTCCTCCCGACTGTACGTAATAAAACTTAATATTTCCTGGTGTAACAATGTAAGAAATAACACATAAAAAAACGAAATACTGCATAGTTTCCTAGGAACGCGAAGCGAGGCGGCCATCTCCGTCAGCGCCGGAGTGTATTAGGTTAGGATTGGGTTGAGGGAAGACTAAAACAGGTTTAATTACGTCTTTAGCCCAACTCAGATTGGGAAGCTTCCATTTTCATCAATTTCCTATATTTTTTCGATAGTTATTATATTATAATTATCCCTATTTGGTAATTATTGGTTTATTCTAGGTTGGATCTCAACATTCCATATTGTTACACAATGCTGTTTGATGAGTTTGAAACTGAGTAGAGTTTTTCACCCATTTGGGTCACAACCACATAAAGCCCCACATACRTGTTAATAGGATGTCTGTTTCCATGACAACATATTTAAGTGACATCACAGCATCGAGTAGTTATAGAGGTCTTCTGAGTGGATCAGCTCTCCATTCTTACAGAAGACCTCAGGAACAAACTTCGGAGTGAACGAATGTGCTGATCGAGACGCAGTCAGGGAGACAGTATTTTATGGGCATGGATATAATGGATATCGGGTTAACCGAGGAGATGGTGGAGGTCGTGGGCATCGCCCTGGGAGTCATAGGATTAATACTGACCATTGTGATCTGTGCTCTCCCCACCTGGATAGAGACAACCTTCTTAGCAGCTAACTTTACCAACACAGAGATGGTCTTGTACGGCCTGTGGATGAGCTGTGTGACACAAAGCACAGGACAGACACAGTGTGAGAAGTACAACTCCATGGGGTATTGGCCCCACTTTCTGCAGCCTGCCAGAGCCATGATTTACATTTACATTTAAGTCATTTAGCAGACGCTCTTATCCAGAGCGACTTACAAATTGGAAAGTTCATACATATTCATCCTGGTCCCCCCGTGGGGAATGAACCCACAACCCTGGCGTTGCAAGCGCCATGCTCTACCAACTGAGCCACACGGGACCTGCCATCATCCTGGTGGTTCTGGGGGTCATGGTCTCCATGGTCGGAGCCAAGAGCACCAACTGCATCAAAGACAAAACATCTCAGGCCAAGTTGATAATTATTGCTGGAATACTTTTCATCCTGGCTGGATTTCTCATCCTCATCCCTGTTTCCTTGGTAGCCAGATCAATTATCAGCGACTCCTCCACGCAGATCGAAGGGAAGCCTGAGCTGGGGGACTCACTGTACATCAGCGTTGGAACACAACAATATTATGGGGAATGGGAGTGAGAGGGCTACTACCACAGTGTTGGAAAGGGGTCACAGCAGTGATTGAATAAGGGTATGAGGCATGCGTTGAGGTGTTCAGAGGAATGACTTCAGTGCAGGACAGGACTTGTCTGGGAAGACAAAAAAACAATACACAACACACTACACAGTTAGACCAAACAGCTAAGAATGAGTTAGTCCAAGCAAGGAGTAAAACCATTGATGTGTAATAATGTAATTATGTTTGTGTATGTGATTGACTCTACATAGAGTAATGAGAGAAAATGGATATGGGTACTCACAGAGCTTGGAGAGGAAACTTTCAATGTGCCAGTGGATGAGCGGGCACATGAGATGTTGCTTMATTTCCTGTCAGGACAGAGTTGACAATGGTAGTAGAGTTGACTGGTCATCACCTCTTAAATCAGGGAACAGGAGGGGACTTTTCTGGAAAAACAAATAGCAGATACATTCCATTACAGCTGCAATATCGTAGGTTTGAACAAGTTTCTCCGTGAAGTTAAACACAGAGTTGGCATCTCACCCATTTGACACATCAAAGTAGCCCGAGAAACGTTCCTGAATAACGCCCTGATCATCCACATTAGAGGTCGACCGATTATGATTTTTCAATTCCGATACCGATTATAAGAGGACCAAAAAAAAACGATACACATTAATCACCCAATTTTTATATATATTTGTAATAATGAGAATTACAACAATACTGAATGAACACTTATTTTAACTTAATAAATCTATTTAGTCTCAAATATATAATGAAACATGTTCAATTTGGTTTAAATAATGCAAAAACACAGTGTTGGAGAAGAAAGCAAAAGTGCAATATGTGCCATGTAAAAAAGCTAATGTCTAAATTCCTTGCTCAGAACATGAGAACATATGAAAGCTGGTGGTTCCTTTTAACATGAGTCTTCTATATTCCCAGTTAAGACTTCTCACGAGTCACCATCCCGGATCCGGGAGCACCCCCCACAGTAAAAAAGCTGACTAGCATAGCCTAGCATAGCGTCACAAGTAAATATAAGCATCTAAATATCATTAAATCACAAGTCCAAGACACCAGATGAAAGATACAGATCTTGTGAATCCAGCCATCATTTCTGATTTTTAAAATGTTTTACAGGGAAGACACAATATGTAAATCTATTAGCTAACCACGTTAGCAAAAGACACCACTTTTTTTACTCCACCACTTTTTTACTCCATCAGTAGCTATCACTAATTCGACTAAATAAAGATATATATAGCCACTAACCAAGAAACAACTTCATAAGATGACAGTCTGATAACATATTTATGGTATAGCATATTTTTTTTTAGAAAAATGTGCATATTTCAGGTATAAATCACAGTTCTACATTGCAGCTGCAATCTGAAATAGCGTTGGAAGCAGCCGGAATAATTACAGAGACCGACGTCAATTACCAAAATACTCATCCTAAAACATTTCTGAAAAATACACAGCATACAGCAATTGAAAGACACAGATCTTGTGAATCCAGACAATATTTCAGATTTTCTAAGTGTTTTACAGCGAAAACACAATATATCGTTATATTAGCATACCACATGAGCTAACATCACCCCAGCATTGATTCAAGGCAAAAAGAGCGATATCGTTATCGCCACCAAAATATATTAATTTTTTCACTAACCTTCTCAGAATTCTTCAGATGACAGTCCTGTAACATCATATTACACAATGCATATAGAGTTTGTTCGAAAATGTGCATATTTARCATCACAAATCGTGGTTATGCAATGTAATCTGTCAAAACATGGCATGCATTCTGGCCGGCGCCATCTTGGAAAGGCACCTAAGTTTACGATTATTTATCGATTAGATTGACTAAAAAAATACAGGTTGGACAGCTAATGAAAGATGCATTGGTTATTAATGCAACCGCTGATTTAGATTTTTTAAATTAACGTTACTAGACATACAGTGTGCGTTACAGCCAGACTAGTGCCGCAACAATGGCCGACAACTGCGTTTACATTTTTCCACATAAATACGGAATAAAATCATAAATAGCTCTTACTTTTGGACGAGCTTCCATCAGTATCTTGGGCAATGTGTCCTTTGTCCAAAAGAATCGTTGCTTTGTTGTAAAACRTCTTCAACTTCGGAACTAGCAGCTAACAATAGCCATGTCGCACAGACATGCCCAAATGGCCAAAGTTCAATACTAAGGAAATACCGAAAATAGCAATATACTCGCATAAACTGATATAACTCGGTTTAAAATAACTTCGTTATGATGTTTCTAACACCTATATCGAATTAAAYTACAGACGGACATATCTAAGGCCGATAACTGAGCRTTTCAAAATGCTATCCKGAGGTCTTGCGTTGCGTAATGGCGGAAGTCGAAAAGAAAGCGCACCTCGTTCCTTGGGGCTTTATAAGCTCTGACAAATACGTAGAGACTCCATTCCACTTCTCATTGGTTACTGACATCCARGGGAAGGCGGGTGCAGTTCATTTCAACCCATAGGGCACATACAGACCTTTAAACTGATCCGAGATCAGAGCCTAGTTTTCAGACCTTCGCATGTCCTGTCATGATTTTCGCTGTAGAAAGAGTTCTGGTTCACCCACAGACATAATTCAAACGGTTTTAGAAACTAGAGATTGTTTTCTATCCAATAGTAATAATAATATGCATATTGTACGAGCAAGAATTGAGTACGAGGCAGTTTAATTTGGAGACGCAAAATGTCCAAGTTGAAACAGCACCCCCTGTATTCTCAAAAGGTTAAGAAGTTTTAAGTTGTAGCTATTATAGGAATTGTAGGACTATTTCTCTCTATACATTTACATTTCATATACCATTGACTATTGGATGTTCTTATAGGCACTATAGTATTGCCAGCCTAATTTCGGGAGTTGATATGCTTGAAGTCATAAACAACGCTGTGAAGCAAGCATTGCGAAGAGCTGCTGGCAAACGCAGGAAAGTGCTGTTTGAAAGAATGTTTACGAGCCTGCTGCTGCCTACCACCGCTCAGTCGGACTGCTCTATCAAATATCAAATCATAGACTTCACTATGATATAATAAACACACAGAAATACGAGCCTTTGGTCATAAATATGGTCAAATCCGGAAACTATAATTTCGAAAACAAAACCTTTATTCTTTCAGTGAAATATGGAACCGTTACGTATTTTATCTAACGGGTTGTCACGATCGTCTTGAGGTGAAAGAGTGGACCAAGGCGCAGAGTGATATAAATACATCTTCTCTTTTTTAATGAAGAAGAAACAAACACGAACACTAATACAAAACTAAACAAAAACAACAAACGACCGTGAAGCTATACAAACTACGTGCACACATGCAACATAGACATAGACAATTACCCACAACCTGTCTAATGCCTATGGCTGCCTTAAATATGGCTCCCAATCAGAGACAACGATAGACAGCTGTCTCTGATTGAGAACCACTCAGGCAACCATAGACATACCTAAACACCTACACTGAACACAACCCCATAAACTCTACCAAAACCCTCGACTAAACTCTTTACAAACACCCTCGACTAGACAAAAACACACAAACATCCCCCATGTCACACCCTGACCTAACTAAAATAATAAAGAAAACAAAGATAACTAAGGCCAGGGCGTGACACGGGTGGCATCCATAAGTCTAAATATTGCTGTTACATTGCACAACCTTCAATGTTATGTCATAATTATGTCAAATTCTTGCAAATTAATTACGGTCTTTGTTAGGAAGAAATGGTCTTCACACAATTCGCAACGAGCCAGGTGGCCCAAACTGCTGCATATACCCTGACTCTGCTTGCACAGAACGCAAGAGAAGTGACACAATTTCCATAGTTAATATTGTCTGCTAACATGAACTTATTTTAACTAAATATGCAGGTTTAAAAATATATACTTGTGTATTGATTTTAAGAAAGGCATTGATGTTTATGGTTAGGTACATTGGTGCAACGCTAATGCGCTTGTTAAATCATCACCAGTTTGGCGAAGTAGGCTGTGATACGATGATAAATTAACAGGCACCGCATTGATTATTTGCAACGCAGGACAAAGGCTAGTTAAACTTGTAATATCATCAACCATGTGTAGTTAACTAGTGATTATGTTTGTTATAGGATAAGTTTAATGCTTGCTAGCAACTTACCGTGGCTCCTTGCTGCACTCGCGTAACAGGTGGTCAGCCTGCCACGCAGTTGTGGAGTGCAATGTAATCGGCCATAATCGACGTCCAAAAATGCTGATTACTGATTGTTATGAAAACTTGAAATCGGACCTAATTACTCGGCCAWGACGATTAATCGGTCAACCTCTACTCCACATACCTGACGATAACTGACAACTGCCAGCAGACTGGTGGCACCATAGGTCCCAGAGCAGGGGGGCAATTTTTCGCCTCTGGGGCCCGGAGTTTTTCATTATCTGTTAACCTAACCAGGAAAACTCTGGACCCTATAAGGTATAACAGTGATTAATCAGTTATGATGCTATGATGGGACCAGTTTTTCCTAAATCAGGTCACATAGTTTTAAAAAACTGAGAGAAAAACTCCTGACCCTAGGGGGGGATGAAAACCCTGTCAAACTGCAGCAACCTTATACTTGTTCATATGAATTATATTTACACTAGATTAGGGGGGGGGATTTCCTCTGCCCAGACACACAGACAACAACTGATAGACAATAGAACTCACAGGGCTGAGCTTTATGAATGTTTGCATCATGCAGTTCTATGCAACTGTAGGCCTTATAAAAATCTACTCACATCTGTCATCACTATTATGTTGATGGACTAATTCCAGTTAATACTTTTTGGATTGAAAACGTATTGGCAGCCTAGCCAGCCCAGTTTTGAATATAAACCAAATTTGATCACATTCACGTTTTCTCCTGACACACAAATGGACTATAAATAAATAACATTACCAATTAGTTACCCTGACCAAATGGACAGTGCACATAGACTGTATGCATCTGCTCTTATTAGTAGCCTACAGTTGATCAGACTGAAAAATGGTCTCGTTTTCATCCCATACAGCAGATTTCTAATGTTTAGGTGAACCTAGACTGCTGCAACATTTATATCATCAGCTTTTGATTGTCTCTGTCCGGAGTGATTGTGTTTTACTCTTTGCAAAATAAATTCCAGGGGAAAGTAAAAAGCCTACTTGAGCACACGCGAAAAAATGCTCTGCGTCAACCTCTCTCTGTAATATTTTAATGGATGTTGCGATGGAAGATATCAAATCATTCCGAATTGATTTCTACATCCCAGAAAAGACAGTCGAAAGTTCGATAAGCTCAGCAAGTAAAATATTGTTGTTACGTGCAATTACCTCTGCGAGCTCATTGTAGTTTCCCTTGTCGGCGGAACATTCCCTCTCGTAGTGTCATCTAAAAGAAACATTCTTTCAGGCCCAAAAACACAGTGGTGTTGATAAGCTGCTTGAGAACATCCCTGTTTCTCCTAACTTTCTCGCTGTGTCGCGCAGTCTGAATACACAGACCTTTGTCTTGATCGATGCAGCTTTTTCTCAGAAGCTTGAGCCTGATGTGGGCATTTATATGCTGCCTGCTGAACGATCCATGTTCTTCGGGTCACTGTACCCACCTTTCGACCAGAGTTGGCCATTCTACCATTCTGGTGGAGAAAACTGCACACTTGTGCTAGTAGCTAGCTAGCTACTGAAGTTAACAAGGCAAATTTTAATAAATTGCACAAACTGGACACAAAAATAAAGTTCTAAAACCAAGAAAAATATKTATAATATACGTCCTCTCTCCTGTAAATTGAAAAAAATAATTTGAATTGAATATCAAAAGTTTTGATTGGATTGATTAATTCCTCCGGAATTCCTCCGGAAGTGGTCATAATTACCATTTATGTCTATGGAAGGGGGTGAGGCCTACGAGCCTCCTAGGTTTTGTATTGAAGTCAATGTAGCCAGAGGAGGATGGAAGCTAGCTGTCCTCCGGCTACACCATGGTGCTACCCCAGACAGAGCAGTTGAAGTTACTGTAGACCTTCAATGCAAAAGTGTATTTTAACAAATGATTTGGTGACATATGAATATATATTAAACAGTTTTATCTAAAAAGGATAACTTTGTTAATGTTTCACTATTCTATTTTCATGACATTTCACTGAGGAGGATGGTCCTCCCCTTCCTAATCTGAGGAGCCTCCATTGTGTTCAATGTTAGAATATTGTAAGGGACCAGACAGTTGTGAAAGAAACATAGTTATTGTTCCACCTTGTCTTTAACACGTCAAAGAGGAGTTTATGACATATTGTGATCAAATATTCAGTTAATTTAGACTGGGAGGAGAAATTCCTGAAGAGACTGCAATGAAGGGACATATTCTGACTGTTTCCTCTCTGATGTTCTATACCAGTACTGATACTTCTCTTTATGCTTCTTTAAAATGGGATGAATTTAAGAAGAGAAAGAATTGAATCAGTAGTTGATTGTTTAATCCTGTTAAATATGTTCAAATAAAAAACGTATCTGGATGCAAAGTGTTTCCTGGTTGCTGCTGTGCATTTCCTGTTTATGTTHACCACGTTAACCACAAGCCTACAGTCAGTGACTGGGATCTTCTGACTGAAACATATATCATAGTGTATAATTATTTCAACTATGTGTAAGGGCTGTTGCTCTCCTCATCCTCGGACGAGGAGAGGAGAGAAGGATCATCAGACCAAAATGCAGCATTCGGGAAGTAAGCATCTTTTTTTGACTAATGACGATTGGCAACACGAAAACAAAACACTTTCAAATATACAAAACAAGAAAACGACGTTGACGAAACCTGAACATAAACTTACATAACTAAACGTAAACTCACGGACAGGAAACAGACGACATCAAAATAAACGAAACAGCCAACAGTCCCGTATGGTACATACATACAGACGACACAGGAGACAATCACCCACAAACAAACAGTGAGAACACCTACCTAAATATGACTCTTAATTAGAGGAGAACGCAAAACACCTGCCTCTAATTAAGAGCCATACCAGGCAACCAAAACCAACATAGAAACAGATACATAGACTGCCCACCCAAAACCCACGCCCTGACCATAAACACATACAAAAACAACATAAAACAGGTCAGGACCGTTTACCACTATGTTTTATGAAACTGTTAATCATTAGTCTATTTAGTCTATTGTATAGTTAATTTCAGTCCATGGATCGTACCTTAAATTATTTATTTCACACTGAAGGGTTTTTCAGCATGATAGGTTTCAATCTAGTTGAATGTCACTAGTATCTCCGTTAAGTGTGTGTCAACCACATACCGCCCCACATCTGACGAATAAGTTGTTTCCTTTCGCAGAGTTAGCATAAGGCAATATTGCACAAGATCCCCTGAAACCTTTTGAAGACTATGAAGCTTAATTCAGTTCTGTGGCGTTTATATTGAGAAACACTGGGCTGTGTATAACATAAGATCATATAAGATACTAGTGATGAATTGAATTGAGCTGAGTGTGCAGACTGGCTAGCTTCAAATCAATTAAAATTTAATTTGTCACATGTGCCGAATACAACAGTGTAGTAGACCTTACAACATTATCATCTTCATGTAACCTGGGACCTGACAGTGAGACCTGATGCAGTGCAAGTCTACAACTCCATGCTGGCCTTACCTCAGAACCTGCAGGCCGACCGAGCCATGACCATCATCGCCATCATCTTCTGGGTTCTGGGAGTTCTCCATAGTCAGGGCCAAGTGCACCAATACATCAATAACAAAAAGTCAAGGCCAAAGTAATGATCATCTCCAGAATGATCTTCATCCTGGCTGTAATCCTGGTGCTCGTTGCTGTCTCCTGGACGGCCAGCACCATTTGGGGGAGTTGGGGGCCTCGCTCTACATCTGCTGGGAGGCAGCGGCCCTGCTCCTGGTTATGGGGGTCATACTGTGCAGCTCCTGCCACCTAGTGAGATTGAGTAATGTTTTTGGGAGCCTTGGATGGGATAGTCTCCCTAGTGCCTGTGTGTCTGGATAGTAGTTTCTTATGGACCCTCCAGTTGGTCAAATGGGCTCTGAAGAAGAATCACTCCATCTCCTCCATCCTGGGTTACTCTAGGAGAGATGGGGTCCATCTTTTGGGGCCCAAGTTTTGACTCTGCGCATGAAGAGTAACAGGACCCGGGTCAAAGTCAAGTTTATCAGTGAACATTCTTTATCCTGGCTGGTATCCTCCAGCTCACCACTCTTTCTTGGTACATGATTCAGAATATCCCATACCTGCTGGAATCATTTTGGTGTTTTTGGGTTCCTGGGCTGAATTCAATAGGTGGCATGACTCCATGCTCTGACAAGAGGGACCAAACTCTGCTGCTGCATCTTCAAGAGGAACAGCCAGACTCAACGATCGACTCAATCAACCTCCCCGCTAACAGCTGCAAAAGGTCATAGAGGAGTTTATGTCATGTTGTGGTGGGCCATAGTCCTTACTCAGCTGCTGCTGCTACTACTTTCAGAGAGACATTCCATTTAACAAATCTTAAAAACTAAAAAACTAAACATGGTTGTGTTCGCCTTAGCATCTCACTGGAATAAAAGACCTCCTCCATTACTGCCATTATTGAAGAGATCGTGATACCTCACATCTTAAAATAGGGCTACTTATTGTTAGATCTCATGTCCAAGGCAGTTATAGTCAATGTCTAATCACTGATCATAATCTTGATGCGATTGGCCTGACTGAAAACATGGCTTAAGCCTGATGAATTTACTGTGTTAATGAGGCCTCACCTCCTGGTTACACTAGTGACCATATCCCCCGTGCATCCGCAAAGGCGGAGGTGTTGCTAACATTTTACGATAGCAAATTTCAATTTACAAAAAAAAAAAAAGACGTTTTCGTCTTTTGAGCTTCTAGTCATGAAATCTATGCAGCCTACTCAATCACTTTTTATAGCTACTTTTACAGGCCTCCTTGGCCATATACAGCATTCCTCACTGGAGTCCCTGAATTCCTATGGGACCTTGTAGTCATAGCAGATAATATTCAAATTTTTGGTGACTTTAATATTCACATGGGAGGCTTTCGGAGCCATCATCGACTCAGTGGGTTTTGTCCAACATGTCTCTGGAAATACTCACTGCCACAGTCATACTCTGGACCTAGTTTTGTCCAATGGAATAAATGTTGTGGACCTTAATGTTTTTCCTCATAATCCTGGACTATTGGACACCATTTTATTACGTTTGCAATCGCAACAAATAATCTGCTCAGACTCCAACCAAGGAGCATCAAAAGTCGTGCTATAAATTCTCAGACAACCCAAAGATTCCTTGATGCCCTTCCAGATCCCTCTGCCTACCCAAGGACGTCAGAGGACAAAAATCAGTTTACCACCTAACTGAGGAACTCAATTTAGTCTTGCGCAATACCCTAGATGCAGCTACACCCCTAAAAATGAAAAACATTTGTCATAAGAAACTAGTTCCCTGGTATAACAGAAAATACCTGAGCTCTGAAGCAAGGCTTCCAGAAAATTGGAACGAAAATGGCGCCACACCAAACTGGAAGTCTTCCGACTAGCTTGAAAACACAGTATTGTGGCAGTATCGAAGAGCCTCACTGCTGCTCGATCTCGCTATTTTTCCAACCTAATTGAGAAAAATAAGAACAATCCGAGATTTATTTTTGATACTGTCGCAAAGCTAACTAAAAAGCAGCATTCCAAAGAGAGGATGGCTTTCACTTCAGCAGTAATAAATTATGAAATTCTTTGAGAAAAAGATCATGATCATAAGAAGCAAATTATGGACTCCTGCTTTAATGCGGCGTATTCCTCCAAAGCTCAGTTGTCCTGAGTCTGCACAACTCTGCCAGGACCTGGCCTCCCGGGTGGCGCAGTGGTCTAGGCACTGCATCGCAGTGCTAGCTACGCCACCAGAGTCTCTGGGTTCGCGCCCAGGCTCTGTCGCAGCCGGCCGCGACCGGAGGCCGTGGGGGCGACGCACAATTGGCTTAGCGTCGTCCGGGTTAGGGAGGGTTTGGCCGGTAGGGATATCCTTGTCTCATCGCGCTCCAGCGACTCCTGTGGCGGGCCGGGCGCAGTGCGCGCTAGCCGAGGGGGCGGGTGCACGGTGTTCCTCCGACACATTGGTGCGGCTGGCTTCCGGGTTGGGATGCGCGCCTGTGTTAAGAAGCAGTACGGCTAGGTTTGGGTTGTGCTTCGGAGGACGCATGGCTTTCGACTTCGTCTCTCCCGAGCCCGTACGGGAGTTGTTAGCGCATGAGACAAGATAGTAATTACTAGCGATTGGACACCAACGAAAAATTGGGGAAAAGTGGATAAAAATAAATAAATACAAATCTGCCAGGCACCTAGGAATCAAGGGAGACACTCAAGTGTTGATTTACTATATCTCTTAGACACAATGATGAAATAATCATGGCCCTCTAGAACCTTCAAGCCTGCATAATGACCCTATTCCAAACTAAACTACTGAAAGAGCTGCTTCTGTTGCTTGCCCTCCTATGTTGAACATAATAACGTCTCTTCTATCCACGGATGTGCCTACAAACTCACTAAACAGTGGCCAGTAATAAAGCCTCTATTGAAAAAGCCAAACCTTGACCAGAAAATATTAATAAACTATCGGCCCTAGTATCGAATCTTCCATTCCTCTCAAAAAAATTGCGAAAAAGCTGTTGCGCAGCAACTCACTGCCTCCTGAAGACAACAATGATACGAAAGTGCTTCAGTGCTTGGTTTTCAGACCCCTCATAGCACTGAGACTCACTTGTGAAGGTGGTAAATTACCCTTTTAATGGTGTCAGACCGAGGCTCTGCATTCTATCCTCGTGCTCCTAGACCTTAGTGCTGCTTTGATACCATCGATCCACCACATTCTTTTTGGAGAGATTGAAACTCCAAATTTGGGTCTACACGGGACAAAGTTCTGGCCTGGTATTACATCTTAGCTTGTCGGAAAAGATATCAGTTTGTCTTCTGTGATTTGGTTTGTCCTCTGACAAATCAACTG
>NC_036844.1:35104977-35113150 GCF_002910315.2 Salvelinus sp. IW2-2015
AGGTTCTACAAGCTCCATCTGGCCTTACCTCAGAACCTTTGCAGGCTGACCGAGCCATGACCATCATCGCCATCAGCTTCTGGGTTCTGGGAGTCTCCATTAATCAGGGCAAGTTGCACCAACTTACATCATAACAAAAAGCCAAGGGTCAAAGCTAATGATCATCTCCCAAGGGTTTTTGGAATTTTCTTCATCCTGCGCTGTAATCCTGGTGCTCGTTGGCTGTCTCACTGACGGCCGCACCATTTGGGCTCACTCTACAATCTGCTGGCGCGCGGCCCTTGCTTCCTGCGTTGATGGGGTCATACTGTGCAGCTCCTGCCCACCCTAGTGAGATTGAGTCATGTTTTTGGAGGCCTTTGGACTGGATAGTCTCCCTAGTGCCCTTGTGTTGTCTGATAGTACGTTTCGTATGGACCCTCCAGTTGGGTCAAATGGGCTCTGAAGACGATCACTTCCATCTTACCTCCATCCTGGGTACTCTGGGAGAGGATCGGTCCTTCCTGGGTACTCTGGAGAGATGGTCCATCCTGGGGTCTCTAGGAGAGGATGGGGTCCATCCTGGGTAGCTGGTGAGAGATGGGTCCATCCTGGGTACTCTGGAGAGATGGGGGCCATCTGTTGGGGCCAAGTTTTAATCTGATTCAGATAACAGGACCGGGTTCAAAGTTCAAGTTTTATCAGTGGACATTCTTTATCCTGGCTGGTATTCCTCCAGCTCACCACCACTCGTCTTGGTTGACCATTACATGATTCAGAATATCCCATACCTGCTGGATCATTTTTGGTGTTTTGGTTACTTGGCTGAATTCAAAGGTGCCTGCCTCCATGCCCCTGATAGGAGGGACCAAACTTCTGCTGCTGCATCTTCAAGAGGAACAGCCTAGACTCAACGACGACTCAATCAACCTCCGCTAAACGAAAAAAAAAAAAAAAACTGCAAAAGGTCATAGAGGTTATGTCAATTGTGGTGGTGGGACCATAGTCTGACGCAGCTGCTCCTACTACGTTAAGAGAAGACATTCCCAACTTAACAACTCCCTAATTCCGATCACTAGTATCTTATATGAGATGTGTTACCATAGACCAGTGTTTTTTCAATATAAATGCACGAATTGAATTAAAACTTGCATAGGTCTTCCCAAAACTCAGGGGATCTTTGCAATATTGCCATATTGCATAGTTCTGCCAGGGCAACAAACAAACAGCTGGGTAGAAACAGGCTTGGACTAGAAACTCCACAACCACAGAAAGCTCTTCTAGAACGAACAGCCACAGATTCACCACAATCTGTACAGGTTTTAGTTCCATGCAAAGCAGATATGTCAAGCACCTTAGAGGGTTCTGATTGGCGGCCTCTCTAGACTCACAGAAGAACTCTTTGCAAAACGTCTGGAGAAATAACTGTTGAAACAAGCTGCTGTTCTAGACTCAACTGACAAGACTGAAGCTGTAGCCTGAGAATCCAGGATTCTTCTGGAAGTATACCATCCTCCACTGTTCTGGATTCTCTTGTGAGTCAACACCTCGTTCTTCCAGGAAGGCAGTGTAGGAGAGAGAGACGCTCGCAGGGAGCCAGCATGTTGGAAGGGCATGCGAGATCATGGCTCACTGAGGGAGTCACAGGGATGGATGTCTCCATAGGCCCTGTGCTTTGTGTACATCGGGAGTGATGGGACTTTCCACAGTGCAAAGGTCAGTCTGGTTCAGTCATCACATTACATTTACATGTTAAGTCAATTTAGCAGACGCTCTTATCCAGAGCGACTTACAAATTGGTGTTCACTTATTTTTGATATCCAGTGGAAACAACCACTTTACAATAGTGCAGTCTTAACTCTCTTTAAGGGGGGGGGGGTTAGAAGGATTACTTAGCCTATCCCTAGGTATTCCTTAAAGAGGTGGGTTTCAGTCGTTCCGGAAGGGGTGATTGACTCCGCTACCTGGCGTCGTGAGGGAGTTTCCACCCATTGGGGTGCCAGAGCAGCAACAGTTTGACTGGGCTGAGCGGGAACTGTACTTACCGCAAGGTAGGAGGCGAGCAGGCCAGAGGTGGATGAACGCAGTGCCCTGTTTGGGTGTAGGCCTGATCAGGGCCTGAAGTACGGAGGTGCCGTTCCCCTACAGCTCCGTAGGCAAGCACCATTGGTCTTGAGCGGCATCGCGAGTCTTCAACTGGAAGCCAAGTGGAGAGAGGAGGTGAGCGGATGTTGACGTAGAACTTGGGAAGTGAACACAGACGGGCTGCGGCGTTCTGTGAGGATTGTAGGGGTTTAATGGCACAGGCAGGGAGCCAGCCAACAGCGAGTTGCAGTAATCCAGACGGGAGATGGACAAGTGCGCTGGATTAGGACCTGCGCCGCTTCCGCGTGAGCGAGGGTCGTTACTCTCGCGAGATGTTGTAGGCAGAACCTACAGGAACGGTCACCGCCTTGATGTTAGTTGGAACGAAGGGTGTGTCAGGATCACGCAAGGTCTCTAGCACTCTGGAGGAGGACACAATGAGGTTGTCAACCTGATTGGCGAGTCATGGCGGCAGTCCTTCCCCGGGAGGAAGGCAGCTCCGTCTTGCCGAGTTCAGCTGAGGTTGGTGATCTTCATCCACACTTTTGTCTGCCAGGACTTGCAGAGATGCGATTCACCACCTGCGTTATCAGAGGGGGAAAGGAGAGATTAATTGTGTGTCGTCTGATAGCCATGATAGGAGGACCATTGTGAGGATAATGACAGAGCAAGTGACTTGGTGTTAGCCGATGATGGAGAGGGCCTAGGAACAGAGGCCCTGGGGTGACACCAGTGGTCGAGAGCACGTGGTGCGGAGACAGATTCTCGCCACGCCCACCTGGTAGGAGCGACCTGTCAGGTAGGACGCCAATCCAGCGGGCCGCGCCGGAGATGCCCAGCTCGGACGAGGGGAGAAGGAGATCTGATGTTCACAGTTATCAAAGCAGCCGCATAGGTCTAGAGATTGAGACAGAGCGAGAGGAGTTAGCTTTAAGCAGTGCGGAAGCGCCCCGTGGACACAGAAGAAGAGCAGTCTTCATGTTGATGACTAGTCTTGAAACCTACTGATTTGATCACGTACAGGTCATTCTGAGAGAGAGGAGCAGGAGAGCTGGCCACGGACGCACGTTCAGAGTTTTGGAGAGAAAGAAGAAGGGAGACTGTCTGTAAGTTGTTTGAACATCGGAGGATCGATCACCTATTCTCCATTATTATAGGTACGTTGCTAGGGATGATATTCTTCATCTCAGAAACAAAGTGCACCAACTGTACTCAGAGGATATGAATACGTCTATAACTGAAGTCTTTCTTGGCGGGAATATTTCTTTCATCCTGGCTGGTTCTCATCCACCTGATCTTGATTCTTCTTGGTTGTCCTTGACTTGACACAAAACTCGGACCCTGAAATTCCTGCCGGATAAGGTAATAACCTTACGTTCTCAGCTGAATTGAATAGGGGCCGCTTCACTGCTTCTGAGAGGAGGAATATACTCTGCTGCTGCTGCTGCTTCATAGAAAAAAAACCCACTGAGTTGATAACTGCTCTGATTCCCTAAGTCATGTCTTAATAACCTGAATTATTTAGCCTTCTACCACTGTAAAGCAATGCAAGTACAGTAGAAGTCATAGCAATTATGATGATGATAATGGCTACACTAGAATCAGTTGAATCAGGTGGTTTCTGCCTGGCTGGAATAAAAGCCTACATCCACTCGTGGCGCTTCAGGGACTGGATTTGTATCTTTTGAATCTAGTAAAGACTTTACTAACTGTCCACACAAAAAAATTTGCCACGTGTTGGACTCAGTGATAACAGCATTAGCTCACACTTGAGAGGAGATGTAGCATGTTTTAAGGCTGGGGATTTGAAAGTGGGTGTTTTTAATAGGAAACTGCTTTTCCATTATGTATTGTACATAAATGCTTACTCTATGTAAATTCAAACTCTTGTGCTGTCTCCTAATTCCTTTGGTGGCACCTCGTTCTCCTTCCTTAATCCGGGGTTGTTTCTGGACAGGGCCAGGTTCTTATCATGGTGTAAGTGTACGTAGTTGTCTGGTTGATAACCAGATGTTAGTGGGTCAAATGTTAGATATCTATCATCGCCATGTACGCTGGGTGGATTAGCGATGGGGAGTCCATTTCAAATGTCTTCGAGGGAATCCCTATCCCAAAACTGACATTCACCTGTAAATGAACTGCTATTAATTATTAGTAACATCACCAATTAAAATACATATTTCTTTATGATTTAATGATTTTTGTCAGGGAACATTATGAAAATGTTAAACACCCTATAAAGATTTGGCACACATCGGGTAAAACAACGAGTCCAGAATCAGTCGTAAGGCCCCTGGCAGCTTGCATGCCAGTACTTCTTGTTTTCATACCTCACTTCGCTCTTCGTGTCTGTCTCGCCAACCCTAGGCCTTAGTGTACACCTGACATTCTTATTCGAATTGCAGAACCAGCACTGAATTAATTTACCATTGATAATGTCAACTATCACTTCTGCTTCATTCACTTATAAATATGGTTTCCTGTTAAAGGGCAAAATAATACTGTTATCTGTTGATACAACTGATTTAGATTTAAACTAACTGTTTTTTCCACATTTGTCACATTTGCAGACATTAACTAGGACTTCTTCCTCATATTTGATGTAATTCCTGACGTCTGGGTTGATCTCCTCAGGCTCCCATTCTCTACCTAGTTCTTTTGGTGTCTGGTGTCTGAGTACGTGAGGAATTAAAGGACATAGTTTTGTTCTGGTTTTGTTCGTAAAGCCAATTTCATAGAATGACATAGTCAGGGACGAACGACAACGGTTATATTTCTTAGCTACCTTTTTGACAGCAGGGTCACCAGGATCTGAGGAATTATTGAACAAAAAATATAAAACGCAGACCATGCGAAATTTCAATATCTTGCAGAGTATACAGTTCATCATAAGGGATATCAAGCCAACTTATCAGCCAAGTCCTAATCTATGGATTTCACTAGTACTGGCAGGGACACAGCCTAAGGGGCTGGGAGGGCAAGCCAGGCCCAGCCAATCAGAATTGAGGTTTTTTCGTCCCAAAAAAGTGCTTTATTACAGGAATACAGTGGGGGCAAAAAAAGTATTTAGTCAGCCACCAATTGTGAAGTTCTCCCACCTTAAAAAAGATGAGAAGAGGCCTGTAATTTTCATCATATGGACTTCAACAAACAGACAAAATGAGAAAAAAATTCCAGAAAAAGCACATGTAGGATTTTTTGTATGAATGTTATTTGCAAATTTGGTGAAAATAAGTATTTGGTCAATAACAAAAGTTTATCTCAATACTTTGATTAGATTACCCTTGTGCAATGACAGAGGTCAAACGTTTTCTGTAAGTCTGTCCAAAGGTTTTCACACACTGTTCTGGTATTTTGGCCATTCCTCCATGCAGATCTCCTCTTAGAGCAGTGATGTTTGGGGGCTGTATGCTGGGCACACGAGACCTTTCAACTCCCTCCAAAGAGTTTCTATGGGTTTGAGATCTGCGGACTGGCCTAGGCCACTCACAGGACCTTGGGCGGGAATGCTTCTTACGAAGCCACTCCTGTGCGGCTGCCGGGCGTGCTGTGTTTGGGGATCATTGTCATGCTGAAAAGACCCAGCCCACGTTTCATCTTCAATCCCTTGCTATGGAGAGGCTTTCACCTCAAAAATTCACGATAAACATGGCCCATTCATTCTGTTCCTTTACACGGATCAGTCGTCCATTGGTCCCTTTGCAGACAAACAGCCCCCAAAGCATGATGTTTTCACCCCCATGCTTCACAGTAGGTATGGTGTTCATTGGATGCAACTCAGGCATTCTTTGTCCTCCAAACACGACGAGTGGGTTTTTACCAAAGTTAATTTTGGTTTCATCTGACCATATGACATTCTCCCAATCTGTCTTCTGGATCATCCCAAATGCTCTCTAGCAAACTGTTCAGAACGGGCCTGGACATGTACTGGCTTAAGCAGGGGGACACGTCTGGCACTGCAGGATTTGAGTCCCTGGGCGGCGTAGTTGTGTTATGATTAGTGCTTTGTACTTTGGTCCCAGCTCTCTGCCAGTGTCATTCACTAGGTCCCCGTGTGCGTTCTGGGATTTTTTGGCTCACCGTTCTTGTAACATTTTGACCCCACGGGGTGAGATCTGCGTGTGAGCCCCAGTCGAGGGAGTTATCAGTGGTCTTGTATGTCTGTCCATTTCCTAATATTGGCATCCCAAGTTGAATTTCTTCAAACCAACTAGCTTACCTTTGCAGATCAGTCTTTCCCAGCCTGGTGCAGTCTTACATTTAGTTTCTTTGGGGGGTTTTTTTGTTCCCTTTGACAGCTCTTTGGTCTTGGCCATGGTGGAGTTCTGGAGTGTGACTGTCTTGAGTTGTGGACAGGTGTTTTTTATATTGAATTAACAAGTTCAAACAGGTGCATAATACAGGTAAACGCAGTGGAGACAGAGGAGCCTCTTAAAGAAGAAGTTCATTAGAGCAGGAAAATTTCTTGCTTGTTAGTAGGTTGACAAAATTATTTTCACCATAAATTTGCAAATAAATTCATTAAAAAATCCTACAATGTGATTTTCTGGAATTTTTTCCTCATTATGTCTGTCATAGTTGAAGTGTACCGCATGATGAAATTACAGGCCTCTCTCATCTTTTAAGTGGGAGAACTTGCACAATTGGTGGCGTGACTAACATTTTTTGCCCCACTGTAAATACTCCTCAGCACCCTTGCCCTCCCCCCTCTGATGACCCGCAGGTGAAGATGTGGAGGTCCTGTCTGCGGGGTTACACGTGGTCTGCGGTTGTGAGGCCGGTTGGACGTACTACCAAATTCTCTACAACGAAGTTGGAGGAGAATTATTGTAGAGAAATTTACATTAAATTCCTGTAAATTAAATAGCTCTGGTCGACGTTCCTGCCGTTAGCATTCCAATTGCACGCGCCTTCACAACTTGAGATATCTGTGTTATTGTGTGACAAAATTGCACATCTTAGAGTGGCCTTTTATTGTCCCCAGCACAAGGTGCACCTGTGTAATGATCATGCTGTTTAATTATCTCCTTGATATGCCACACCTGTCAGGTTTTTGGGATTGTCTTGGCAAAAGAGAAACATAGAAAATGGTTGCGTTTATATTTTTGTTCAGTGTAGTTAGTGTTGGTGTCTCATGATCCTCAGCAGGATCCATGGTGTTGAGTCTCATATTCCTCAAAAGGATCCATGGTGTTGGTGTCTCATATTCCTCAGCAGGATCCATGGTGTTGAGTCTCATATTCCTCAGTAGGATCCATGGTGTTGGTGTCTCATGATCCTCAGCAGGATCCATGGTGTTGAGTCTCATATTCCTCAGCAGGATCCATGGTGTTGGTGTCTCATTATCCTCAGCAGGATCCATGGTGTTAGGTCTCATATTCCTCAGCAGGATCCATGGTGTTGGTGTCTCATTATCCTCAGCAGGATCCATGGGGTTTAAGGAAATGTATTTGGCTATACACTGACTCTCTGTGTGTTGATCTGCCCTTTACAGACCTCCCCATAGAGAGTAAACAACTGTTCTATTTCTACTGACCTGCTGTGTGTGTAGAGACAGAGAGGCAGAGAAAGGCAGTCCTTTATTTGGAAGGTTATACTAATCTCTCTCTCTCTCTCTCTCAATTTTCACCTAAAATGAACATACCCAAATCTAACTGCCTGTAGCTCAGGCCCTAATGAAAGGATATGCATATTCTTGGCACCATTTGAAAAGAAACACTTGGAAGTTTATGGATTTTTTTTTGTACTATCATCTTTGAAATGCAAGAGAAAGGCCACAATGTATTATTCCAGCCCAGGTGCAATTTAGATTTTGGCCACTAGATGGCATCAGTGTATGTGCAACGTGTTAGACTGATCCAATGAACCATTTCATTTCTGTTCAAAATTTTGTATCAAGACTGCTCAAATGTGCCTAATTTGTTTATTAATAACTTTTCATGTTCAAAATTGTGCACTCTCCTCAAACAATAGCATGGTATTATTCACCGTAATAGCCACTGTAAATTGGACAGTGCAGTTAGATTAAAAAATGTAAGCTTTCTGCCAATATCAAATATGTCTATGTCCTGGAAATGTTCTTGTTACTTACAACCTCATGCTATTTACA
>NC_036844.1:35113175-35121183 GCF_002910315.2 Salvelinus sp. IW2-2015
ACACTAGAGCATGTCCTGGAGCTGTTGTCAGAGGAAAACACTAGGCATGTCCTGAGCTGTTGTCAGAGCAACACTGGCATGCCTGGAGCTGTTGTCAGATGACAAACACTAGGATGTCCTGGAGCTGTTGTCAGATGGACAAACACTAGGCATGCCTGGAGCTGTTTGTCAGAGGACAAACACTAGCGATGTCCCTGGAGCTGTTGTCAGAGGACAAACACTAGGCATGTCCTGAAGCTGGTTGTCAGAGGACACAACACTAGGCATGTTTGGAGGGCTGTTGTCAGAGGACAAACACTAGGCATGCTGGAGCTGTTTGTCAGAGGACAAACACTAGGCATGCCTGGAGCTGTTGTCAGAGGACAAACACTAGGCATGTTCCTGGAGCTGTTTGTCACGAGGACAAAACACTAGGCATGTCCTGGAGCTTGTTGTCAGAGGAAACACTAGGCATGTCTGGAACTGTGTCAGAGGACAAACACTAGGCATGCCTGGAGCTGTTGTCAGAGGACAAACACTAGGCATGCCCTGGAGCTGTTGTCAGAGGACAGACACTAGGCATGTCCTGGAGCGTTGTCAGGGACAGACACTAGGCTTCTGAGCTGTGTCAGAGAACAAACACTAGGCATGTCCTGGAGCTGTTGTCAGAGGACAAACACTAGGCATGCCCTGTGAAGCTGTTGTCAGATGACAAACACTAGGCATGTCCTGGAGCTGTTGTCAGAGGACAAACACTAGGCATGTCCTGGAGCTGTTGTCAGAGGACAAACACTAGGCATGCCCTGGAGCTGTTGTCAGAGGACAAACACTAGGCATGTCCTGGAGCTGTTGTCAGAGGACAAACACTAGGCATGCCCTGGAGCTGTTGTCAGAGGACAACACAGGCATGCCTCTGGAGCTGTTGTCAGAGGACAAACACTAGGGCATGTCCTGACTGTTGTCAGAGGACAAACACTAGGCATGTCCTGGAGCTGTTGTCAGAGGACAAACACTAGGCATGCCTGGAGCTGTTGTCAGAGGACAAACACTAGGCATGCCTGGAGCTGTTGTCAGAGGACAAACACTAGGGCATGCCTGGAGCTGTTGTCAGAGGACAAACACTAGGCATGCTGGAGCTGTTGTCAGAGACAAACACTAGGCATGTCCTGGAAGCTGTTGTCAGAGGACAAACACTAGGCATGACCTGGAGCTGTTGTCAGAGGACAAACACTAGGCATGCCCTGGAGCTGTTGTCAGATGACAACACTAGGCATGATCCTGGAGCTGTTGTCAGGGACAACACACTAGGCATGTCCTGGAGCTGTTGTCAGAGGACAAACACTAGGCATGCCCTGGAGCTGTTGTCAGATGGACACAAACACTAGGCATGTCCTGGAGCTGTTGTCAGAGGCAAACACTAGGCATGTCCTGGAGCTGTTGTCAGAGGACAAACACTAGGCATGTCCTGGAGCTGTTGTCAGGGACAAACATAGGCATGCTGGAGCTGTTGTCAGATGACAAACACTAGGCATGTCCTGGAGCTTTGTAGATGACAAACACTAGGCATGTCCTGGAGCTGTTGTCAGAGGACAAACACTAGGCATGTCCTGGAACTGTTGTCAGAGGACAAACACTAGGCATGTCCTGACTGTTGTCAGAGGACAAACACTAGGCATGTCCTGGAGCTGTTGTCAGAGGACAAACACTAGGCATGCCCTGGAGCTGTTGTCAGAGGACAACACTAGGCATGTCCTGGAGCTGTTGTCAGAGGACACACTAGCATGTCCGGAGCTGTTGTCAGAGGACAAACACTAGGCATGTCCTGGAGTGTTGTCAGAAGGACAAACACTAGGCATGTCCTGGAGCTGTTGTCAGAGGACAAACACTAGCATCCCTGGAGCTGTTGTTCAGAGGACAAACACTAGGCATGCCTGGAGCTGTTGTCAGAGGACAAACACTAGGCATGTCCTGGAGCTGTGTCAGAGGACAAACACTAGGCATGTCCTGGAGCTGTTGTCAGAGGGACAAACACTAGGCATGCCCTGGAGCTGTTGTCAGAGGACAAACACTAGGCATGCCTGGAGCTGTTGTCAGAGGACAAACACTAGGCATGTCCTGGAGCTGTTGTCAGGGACAAACACTAGGCATGTCCTGGAGCTGTTGTCAGAGGACAACACTAGGATGTCCTGGAGCTGTTTCAGAGGACAAACACTAGGCATGTCCTGGAGCTGTTGTCAGAGGACAAACACTAGGCATGCCTGGAGCTGTTGTCGAGGACAAACACTAGGCATGTCCTGGAGCTGTTGTCAGAGGACAAACACTAGGCATGTCCTGGAGCTGTTGTCAGAGGACAAACACTAGGCATGCCTGGAGCTGTTGTACGAGGACAAACAGGCATGTCCTGGAGCTTTGTCAGAGGACAAACACTAGGCATGCCCTGAGCTGTTGTCAGAGGACAAACACTAGGCATGCCTGGAGCTGTTGTCAGAGGACAAACACTAGGCATGTCCTGGACTGTTGTCAGAGACAAACACTAGGCATTCCTGGAGCTGTTGTCAGAGGACAAACACTAGGCATGCCCTGGAGCTGTTGTCAGAGGACAAACACTAGGCATGTCCTGGAGCTGTTGTCAGAGGACAAACACTAGGCATGCCTGGAGCTGTTGTCAGAGGACAAACACTAGTGCATGCCTGGAGCTGTTGTCAGAGGACAAACACTAGGCATGTCCTGGACTGTTGTCAGAGGACAAACACTAGGCATGCCCTGGAGCTGTTGTCAGAGGAAACACTAGGCATGCCTGGAGCTGTTGTCAGATGACAAACACTAGCATGTCCTGGAGCTGTTGTCAGAGGACAAACACTAGGCAGTCCTGGAGCTGTTGTCAGAGGACAAACACTAGGCATGCCCTGGAGCTGTTGTCAGAGACAACACTAGGCATGTCCTGGAGCGTTGTCAGATGACAACACTAGGCATGTCCTGGAGCTGTTGCAGAGGACAAAACACTAGGCATGTCCTGAGCTGTTGTCAGAGGACAAACACTAGGCATGCCTGGAGCTGTTGTCAGATGACAAACACTAGGCATGTCCTGGAGCTGTTGTCAGATGACAAACACTAGGCATGCCTGGAGCTGTTGTCAAGGACAAACACAGGCATGTCCTGGACTGTTGTCAGAGGACAAACACTAGGCATGTCCTGGAACTGTTGTCAAGGACAAACACTAGCATGTCCTGGAAGCTGTTGTCAGAGGACAAACACTAGGCATGCCTGGAGCTGTGTCAGAGACAACACTAGGCATGTCCTGGAGCTGTTGTCAGAGGACAACACTAGGCATGTCCTGAGCTGTTGTCAGAGGACAAACACTAGGCATGTCCTGGAGCTGTTGTCAGAGGACAAACACTAGGCATGTCCTGGAGCTGTTGTCAGAGGACAAACACTAGCATTCCTGGAGCTGTTGTAGAGGACAAACACTAGGCATGCCTGGAGCTGTTGTCAGAGGACAAACACTAGGCATGCCTGAGCTGTCAGAGGAAAACACAGATGTCCTGGAGCTGGTCAGAGGACAAACACTAGGCATGCCTGGAGCTGTTGTCAGAGACAAACACTAGGCATGCCCTGGAGCTGTTGTCAGAGGACAAACACTAGGCATGTCCTGGAGTGTTGTCAGAGGACAAACACTAGGCATGTCCTGGAGCTGTTGTCAGAGGACAAACACTAGGCATGTCTGGAGCTGTTATCAGAGGACAAACACTAGGCATGTCCTGGAGCTGTTGTCAGAGGACAACACTAGGCATGTCCTGAGCTGTTGTCAGAGGACAAACACTAGGCATGTCCTGGAGCTGTTGTCAGAGACAAACACTAGGCATGTCCTGGAGCTGTTGTCAGAGGACAAACACTAGCATGTCCTGGGCTGTTGTCAGAGGACAAACACTAGGCATGTCCTGAGCTGTTGTCAGAGACAAACACTAGGCATGTCCTGGAGCTGTTGTCAGAGGACAAACACTAGGCATGCCTGGAACTGTTCAGAGACAAACACTAGGCATGTCCTGAACTGTTGTCAGAGGACAAACACTAGGCATGTCCTGGAGCTGTTGTCAGAGGACAAACACTAGGCATGTCCTGGAGCTGTTGTCAGAGGACAAACACTAGGCATGTCCTGGAGCTGTTCAGAGGACAAAACACTAGGCATGTCCTGGAGCTGTTGTCAGAGGACAAACACTAGGCATGTGTCTGAGAGCTGTTGTCAGAGGACAAAACACTAAGCATGTCCTGGAGCTGTTGTCAGATGGACAAACACTAGGCATGCCCTGGAGCTGTTTCAGAGGACAAACACTAGACATGTGCTGGAGCTGTGTTCAGATGACAAACACTAGGCATGTCCTGAGCTGTGTCAGAGGACCGACTACATACTAATTCACACTGTCACAAATACCTGAGCCAGCAGGAAAGGGGGCCACAGCACTTATAAAGCCCTCCACTATCTAGGAAGAACCCCCCGCCTCTCTCTCTAACAGTCACTGATTTACTGTTGTGTGAGCAAACTTTTAATTTGTCAAAGAATCCTCATTCCTACTGATTTCCTGCAGTACAGCATTCTTAATACAATTTCAAAGCTGTTACATTTACAGTGATACACACACACACACATAGCTATCAACTTCTGCTCGTGTGCTCGAGAAGTTGTGTCTCGCGGGAACATAGGGGAGCTTGAATGAACGACAAATCATATTGCTCAAATACAAAATAGCGCAACTTTTCTGTGTGTATTCTTCAATGGATTTCAATGGTAGACTGCGAGCAGGTAAATGTTGAACTGGAACGCAAAAATGCTCTGAGAAGTAACTGTCCTGGTCGGTGCTGCTGCTTTGAAAGTGGGTTGAAAATGACTGGGGCAAATGCGGTCTCACCACACGTTCTCTGGCGGKCCTAGAAACATTGGCGTAAAGCAATCTTARGTTTTGAGTTCTGACAACYGTTGAACTAAGGTCATGACACATTTGACCTTAAGTTCTTAAAAAAATCAATGGGTACATAGTATCAAGGACTGCCCCTTAACAGGCAGTGACCTTCATACAGCAGAACTATTTCACCATTTCAACGTGATCACTAACCTGCCCCCCAAAAATGTTTTCTGTCCACTGTGTTCCACGAATGTCCCGCAAAAGCGCTCCCTTGTCCTGCATTTGGGCTTTTTAGATGTGGTCAACCTAATTCCACTGGTGGAAACATTTCTACTGCAACATGTTACCACCCTCTTTTCACATGTGAGGAGAATAACATTATTTCAACCCCATGTGGAGTTTTCTTGGAAGTGAAACTGTAAATCAGATTTAGACGAGGTGTTTAAACAAGGCATCCTTGGCTAAAGTGGGAGTGGCGTGGAATTACAAATTCACATGTGAAAAACAATTACATGAAATAATGAAATTTGCAGTTTCATATGTGAAAAACTGTCACATTTGAAAAACTCACTTTCACATTTGGAATTGCAAATTCACATGTGAAAAACAATCATGGGTTTTCTTACATGTGAACCTGCAAATTWGATTTTCACATGTGATTGATTTTCACATGTAAATTATTTTTTTACGTGAACTTGCAATTCCACATGTGAAAGTGAGAGGTGAAAACATGATATTCTCCTCACTTGTGAAAATGTGATGTTAACATGTGAACTCTAAATTTAATAGATGTGAAAAGATGGTTTCACGTGTGAAATTTAAGCTCAACATGTGAAAACAGATATTTCACATGTGAAAACAGATATTTCACATGTGAAACTGCAAATTTGACATGTTTTTTTTGTTAAGGGATACTGTTGACTATATTGTCTTATGATGCTCTAGGAATTGAATTATAGATTAAATTGTACATACTATTGTTGTCAGAGAGAGAGGAGGAAAGAGAGTGAACTAGGAGAGGGAAAGAGGGGAAGTTAGAGAGAGAGAGAGTGAGACAATAGAGCAGGTTGGTTGTTAGGTGATTTCAAGTATGGCCCCTTCCTCCCTCCCTCCCTCCCTCCCTCCACCCTGAGGTGGAGGTTATAAGTACCTGTACTCTTGGTAGTCCTCCCCCACTCGGATTCAGACCTAGAGCAGCACATGGAGACGACCACCCACTGTATTCAGATTACACAGAGAGAAGACAAAGAACCTCTACGCCACATAGAGAGAGAGGAGACACAGACTAAGACAAAAGGCCATCCAGTTTCACTCAGACACGCAGACAAACAGAGAAACCAACGCCAACCGGATCCAATATGGTGTCAGCTGGGTTACAGATGCTGGGCACGGCCCTGGGGYTCATTGGCTGGATCGGGACTATCATCGTATGCGCCATGCCCATGTGGAAGGTCTCCGCCTTCATTGACAGCAACATCATCATCTCTCAAGTCACCTGGGAGGGTATCTGGATGAGCTGCGTGTTCCAGAGCACGGGCCAGATGCAYTGTAAGATCTATGACTCCATGTTGGCCCTGCCCCAGGACCTTCAGGCTGCCAGAGCCATGACTGTCATCGCCATCCTCTCCGGCATCATCGCCATCCTATTGGCTGTAGCCGGMGGAAAGTGCACCAACTGCGTGGAGGACGAGGCGTCCAAGGCTAAAGTGGGCGTGACGTCTGGGGTGGTGTTCATCATTGCCGGGGTTCTGTGTCTGATCCCTGTCTGCAGGATAGCCCACAGCATCATCCAGGACTTCTACAACCCGCACCTGGTAAGCGCTCAGAAGAGGGAGCTGGGGGGCGCGCTCTACGTGGGCTGGGGGGCAGCTGCCCTGCTGCTGATTGGAGGAGGCCTGCTCTGCTTCAACTGCCCCGAGAAGGACGAGGGATCCTACACCGCCAGGTACAACAAGTCCCCTCGCTCCGAGACCTTGGGACCAGCCTCTGGAAAAGACTATGTCTGAGAAGGGAAGAGAGGGAGAGAGAGAAGAATGGAAGAGCAAGAATGGAAGAGAAGAGAGCGAGGTCTGTCTGCCATGAGAGACTGTCTGTCTGTAGCTAAGATCCAGCTGTGTATATATGGACTCTATTCCGGCACTATGGTCACTATGGTGCTGCTCTATTAGGAAGGTTTGATAATGAGGATATTTGAAGGTGATGAGCAAAGAGGAGGACCACAGTGACTAAAGAGTCCATGGAAGTAAGTTACAGTTGAAAGTGAACCACAGCTGAAGCTAGGTATAAAATATACTTTAGAACAAGAGGATTCTATCCCATAAGTCTTTGCATAAATATTGTCCTAACCTGTATATTTTTCGGCTTAGACCCGGAGAAGGAACTGAATTCCTTAAAACAACCCCATGCAGTCTGCAACATTGCCTCGTGCGGTTTGGCTGTGTGTGGTGTGTGTGTGTGTGTGGTGTGTGTGTGTGTGTGTGTGTGTGTGTGTGTGTGTGTGGTGTGTGTGTGTGTGTGTGTGTGTGTGTGTGTGTGTGTGTGTGTGTGTGTGTGATTGTTAATATTCATTGTTAGCTTTTCTTAAAGTGTATGAGTTACAGTAGATAGTTCTGAAACTGTAAATAAATATTTTCCCTATGTATTTGACTTTATGTTTTGATGGCATTTCATCAACACCATATTCAAGATGAGAAGTCTGTCAGCGCTTTATTTCTATCAGATGCAATAACTGCAATAACTTTCATTCAACTAAATAGCAAGTAAATATTAAACTATGTCCATAAAACAAAATATTTCTCAGGTATTTTTCCCTGCCGTTGTACTATCTAAGGGGGGAATTCCTACCCTAGTCAGACTGTTCTCTCTGCTACCGCACAGCAAGCGGTGTACCGGAGTGCCAAGTCTAGGTCCAAAAGGCTACTTAACAGCTTCTATCCCAAACCATAAGACTGCTGAACAGCTAATCAAATGACCACCCAGACTGTTTGCATTGCCCCGCTGCTCCTCGCTGATAATTATCTATGCATAGTCACAATTGTTTTATATGTACATATTACCTCAATTACCACTACTAACCTGTACCCTGCACATTGACTGGTACCGATACCCACTGTATATAGCCTCGTTATTTG
>NC_036844.1:35124230-35126716 GCF_002910315.2 Salvelinus sp. IW2-2015
GTTGAAAGTGAACCACAGCTGAAGCTAGGTATAAAATATACTTTAGAACAAGAGGATTCTATCCCATAAGTCTTTGCATAAATATTGTCCTAACCTGTATATTTTCGGCTTAGACCCGGAGAAGGACTGAATTCCTTAAAACAACCCCATGCAGTCTGCAACATTGTCCTGTGCAGGTTTGGCTGTTGTGTGTGTGTGTGTGTGGTGTGTGTGTGTGTGTGGTGTGTTGTGTGTGTGTGTGTGTGGTGTGTGTGTGTGTGTGTGTGTGTGTGTGTGTGTGTGTGTGTGTGTGTGTGTGTGATTGTAATATTGTCATGTGTAGCTTTTCTTAAAGTGTATGAGTTACAGTGATAGTTCTGAAACTGTAAATAAATATTTTCCCTATGTATTTGACTTTATGTTTTGATGGCATTTCATCACACCATATTCAGATGGAAGTCTGTCAGCGCTTTATTTCTATCAGATGCAATAACTGCAATAACTTTCATTCAACTAAATAGCAAGTAAATATTAAACTATGTCCATAAAACAAAATATTTCTCAGGTATTTTTCCCTGCCGTTGTACTATCTAAGGGGGAATTCCTACCCTAGTCAGACTGTTCTCTCTGCTACCGCACAGCAAGCGGTACCGGAGTGCCAAGTCTAGGTCCAAAAGGCTACTTAACAGCTTCTATCCCAAACCATAAGACTGCTGAACAGCTAATCAAATGACCACCCAGACTGTTTGCATTGCCCTGCTGCTCCTCGCTGATAATTATCTATGCATAGTCACAATTGTTTTATATGTACATATTACCTCAATTACCACTACTAACCTGTACCCCGCACATTGACTCGGTACCGATACCCACTGTTATAGCCTCGTTATTGTTTTTTATTGTTGTTCTTTTAATAATTCTTTTTTTCTTTTTTTCTTTAGTATATTTAGTAAATATTTTCTTAACTCTATTTCTTGACTGCATTTTGGTTAAGGGTTTGTAAGTAAAATTTCACGTATTACTTTCCTGTTGTATTCGGCGCATGTCCCAAATACAATTTGATTTGATTTGAGTTAAGCACTAGTAAATAGAACGTCCCACTGGACAGAGACATCAGTTCAACATCTAGTTCTGATTTACATTTGGTTGAGTTGTCAACTAACCTGGATTCAATGTGAAATCAACAACAAAACATTTCACTACGTCATTAGATTTAGGTTCAAAGTTGGGTTCAAAAACAACTAAATGCCCATATGTTGATGATGACTTCTTGCAAATCCAATCAGTTTTCCACATTGATTCAATGTCATCACATAGATTTTATTGGTTGAAATGATGTGGAAACAACATTGATTCAACCAGTTTTTGCCCAGTGTGGTAATTACATTTTATGCAAGTATGCACGTTTCTCTCCACACGTATTCGGACCTTGAACTTAAGCATGAAAGTAGCATGCCATTCCCCCGCTATTCGTTTGGCGTGGAGATCAAATAAATTAAGGTGTGGCGGCGGTGTGTATACAGATATTTTGACCTTGACATAATTCCCTCATAAATCCACCACCTTTARGGGCGATGAAACGATGAATAAGGTCGAGCAATCTGTTAGTTCCAAGTGGAACGACATGTACTTTCTTTATTTCAGATAGAAGTAACACCATTCTACATGCACTGTAATTTACAAATTGATAAGAGCTATTGATAAGAGCTATTGATAAGAGCTATTGATAAGAGCTATTGATAAGAGCTATTGATAAGAGCTTTTGATAAGAGCTATTGATAAGAGCTATTGATAAGAGATATTGATAAGAGCTATTGATAAGAGCTAGGTAAATGAGAAATCAATTGTTTTAGATATATTTGACCTTATGATCACTGGAGACCAATGTCATATGGCAGCAAACTGAAGTATATCAACACATCACCTTTTCCACAGTGAAGTTTATGAAATGCTGGCCTTATAACTTGAAGGGGTGAAATTTGAAGACAGTACAGCGCCAAACCTACCGAGTTGGTTTATGATTTCTAGAATGTTTTAATTATTTATATGCCCTGACTTTTCACTGTATTTAAAAATATATATTGGTAYCCAACATCAGTTTTTTATTTTATTTAACTAGGCAAGTCAGTTAAGAATAAATTCTTATTTACAATGACAGCCTAGGAACAGTGGGTTAACTGTCTTGTTCATYGGTATAATGACAGATTTTTACCTTGTCAGCTCAGGGATTTGATCTAGCAACCTTTCGGTTACTGGCTCAACACTCTAACCACTAGGCTACCTGCCATTACACCCACAGTCATTTATAACTGCCACTTAACTATTAGTTTCCTTACATTGTTAACTCACTTTAGTGTTAGTTTCCTTACATMTATAATGGTCACTTTAGTGTTAGTTTCCTTACATTTATAATGGTCACTTTAGTGTTAGTTTCCTTACATTTTGTATCACTCCATTTACAATTGGCTCATTCATCCCCCCCTCCTCTCCCCTGTAACTATTCCCCA
>NC_036844.1:35126819-35152024 GCF_002910315.2 Salvelinus sp. IW2-2015
AGGTCGTTGCTGCAAATGGAGAACGTGTTCTCAGTCAACTTACCTGGTAATAACGGTAAAAAAAATAAATAGAAAAAATTACATCATTAGTTGACCTTTCTTTGCTCTGTCTCGTTCTTCTGGTTGTCCTCAGGATCATATCAGGCTAACGTAGTGGATCATATCAGGCTAACGTAGTGGATCATATCAGGCTAACGTAGTGGATCATATCAGGCTAACGTAGTGGATCATATCAGGCTAACGTAGTGTGGGACATGCAGCCTTTTTTAATCATTATGGAACCCATACTTAGCTGTTTTAAACCTGGAGCCTGGCCCACAGTTTAAGACCACTGGACCGTTTTCATCACATGATTAGTGAAGATTATTAGGATAGATTAATAGGACTAGTGTTTAACCCCTATTGTACTCTTTTCTCACCTTCCAATATTTCATGGATTGAACAATTGAATTTGGCAACTTCCAGGATGAATCAAACCACTGTATTCAAAAAGAAAGGAGGACCAAGGCACTCTTCATATAATTTTTTTGATGACCAATTTACCCCTTTTACCAAAGAGCACCTTCTATCTACCAAAATGTACTATAGTGTACATTTACATTTACATTTAAGTCATTTAGCAGACGCTCTTATCCAGAGCGACTTACCTTAGTAGTGCTTCCCTTCCTCCTCTTCAAACCACTGTATTGTTGATCCATCAATATATGTTGTACATAAAAGCTCTACAAACACCTTTTTTTAAATTATAATTCAAAATTACTTTCCTAACCCTAAATAATATACAAGATCAGAGTATTTTTAAATCTACCAATTGGTGCTGAAAATGAGATGTGTATTTGCATGGCTTTCTTTCATTGATCTCTAATTTTCTGAACGGTCTCTCCATATATTCTAGTGCAGTGGTCACCAACCGGTCGATCACGATCGACTTGTCAATCGCCAAACAAAAAACCCAAGGATAAAGCCTTGTGTACCTATTTTTTATATTTTTARATTAGTCTCGGGCTGCTGGTGGTAGARGCAGCCAATTCAGATGCCCTGCGCACCGGCAAGATATGTAACTTTCAAAATAAAGAAATCCTATTTTAAAAGTTATATAACTTGAAAACTTGAGTGCTGACAAGCAAAACATTTTGGGACTACGTCAACAACGCACTATTTAAACAAATACCAAAATATCGTTTTCAGGTGGAATTGTAAAACTACTCAAATGCATGTATTCATTGCCTCCTACTGCACTGAGGAGGGATAACATTCTGGTCTCGTGAGGTACTCAATACATTTAAATTTCAGCAGTGGAGTAAAAGTAAAGATACCTTAATAGAAAATGACTCAAGTAAAAGCAAAAGTTACCCAGTAAAATACAACTTGGGTAAAAGTCTAAAAGTATCGGTGGTACAGTGGTGGATAAAGTTTTCAATTGTCATATTTGAGTAAAAGTAAATGCTATACATCAAATTCCTTATCTTAAGAAGACAAGACTGCACAATTGTTATTATTATTTACTGACGATTATTATTATTATTTGTTTATTTTATTTTTACGGACAGCCAGGGGCACTATTTACAAATGCAGTATTTGTGTTTAGTGAGTCCGCCAGATGTATTTGTGTTTAGTGAGTCCGCCAGATGTATTTTGTGTTTAGTGAGTCCGCCAGATGTATTTGTGTTTAGTGAGTCCGCCAGATGTATTTGTGTTTAGTGAGTCCGCCAGATGTATTTGTGTTTAGTGAGTCTGCCAGATCAGAGGCAGTAGGGGTGATGCGGTATTATTGATAGATGAGTGAATTGGACCATAATTCTGTCCTGCCTGAGCTTTCGAAATGTAACAAGTACTTTTTGGTGTCAGGGGAAATGTATGGGTGTAAAATTTACATATTTTCTTTAGGAATGTAGTGAAGTAAAAGTAAAAGTTGTTAAAAAAATATATAAATAGTAAAGTACAGATACACCAAAAAACGACTTAAGTAGTACTTTTACTTAAGTACTTTACAACACTGAATTTCAGTCTTTTAGCAGGATCCCACAGTTGGATGTCACTCACTGTAAAGATAGTCTTGGAAATAACATACTGAAGTTAATACTGTGTGTGTGTGTGTTCAGGTGGGGGTTGGAGAGAGAGACATTGTCCTGTGTTTGGGAGCGTTGCTTGAGATCCTTCAGTAAAGCTCATATCACCAGAACAAAACACACAAAGAGCAGGAAACAAGGCCCAGGGATATCCAGTGTCGGCTTTCCTCTATTGTTTGGGAGCATAGAAACCCAAACCCAAACCCCACCCTCCCCACCTCCCTCCAAAGTGTGATCTATATAATAAGATCCTGTTTACTCGTCGTCATCCCAGAACTCAGGCTCTCAGAGAGAAGGAAGAAAACCACCACTGGTCAGTCTGAAGGAATAAGAGGCAGACGAAGAAGAAGGAGAGGAGAGCCTCCATTGCAACCTTTCCGTGTTCGAGACTGTGCAGCATTGTCTAGACAGAAGCAGTTTGACTTGATCGAATCATTGACAAATAACCGTGTAGAGGCAAAATGTGTGCAGGGGTGTAAGTCGATCATCTCTACAACAGCAGCAGTAGATTCAGCGTACCAGCCGTAGTAACCAGCGGCACTAGTATACCTTGAACTTCGAACTTTGTATACTTCAGCCATGGCTTCCCAGGGCCTCCAGATTATGGGAGTAATGCTGGCCATGATTGGCTGGCTGGGGACCATCCTCACTTGTGCCATGCCCATGTGGAGGGTCACTGCCTTTGTCGGAGCCAACATCGTCACCGCTCAGGTCATCTGGGAAGGGTTATGGATGAACTGCGTGGTCCAGAGCACGGGACAGATGCAGTGTAAGGTCTATGACTCCATGCTTGCCTTACCTCAGGACCTCCAGGCCGCCAGAGCTATGGTCATCGTGGCAGTGATTGTGGGCGTCTGCGGCGTCATGATGGCCATCGTCGGGGGGAAGTGCACCAACTGCATGGAGGACGAGGCTGCCAAAGCCAAAGCCTGCATCATCGCCGGGATCGTCTTCATCATCTGTGGCCTCCTCATCTTCATCCCTGTGTCATGGTCGGCCAATACCCTGATCAGAGACTTCTATAACCCCTTGGTGATAGAGGCCCAGAGGAGGGAGCTGGGGGCGGCTCTGTACATCGGCTGGGGCTCCGCAGGGCTGCTGCTGTTGGGAGGTGGTCTGCTCTGCTGCAACTGCCCCCCCAAGGAGGGCAACATGGGCAGGCCATATGTGGCGGCTAAGTTCGCCCCCGTCCGGACCACATCTCCATCCATGAACTATGTATGAGTGAGGAGTAGAGTCTCGGGTGGATATGGGGACATTTTACATTTTTTACATTTGACATTTTTACATTTTAGTCATTTAGCAGACGCTCTTATCCAGAGTGACTTCCAGTTAATCCATTCATCTTAAGATAGCTAGGTGAGACAACCACATATCACAGTCAGTATGTACACTTTTCCTCAATAAAGTAGCTATCAACAGAGTCAGAGCTAGAAGAGGGAGGGGTTCAGGTGCTTTTGGAAGACGGGACTGGGGATATAGGAGCAGGATGGGGTGTTCAGTGTTACAGATGAAATGTTGATGCTCTTATTGAGTTGTCCGATACTCTTTTGCAGACGACACTAAGTTTTGRCTACTCTACATATTGCCAGCTCTATGTTCTAAATATATATTATATCTRATGACATGATATGATGTTGGGTCTGCTCCGCTTGATATATTTCTATATTCTGAATGTTGCTAGGTGACTTTGGAGTTGTAATGTTTTTACATTGATGTCCTCCTGTGACGACTTATTTATGTTTTCTGCTCAAATTGAATGTTACATTCTGTCTGTATCCTAGTATCAGACTACTCTCTTCTGTYTGCTTTTCAGTATGTGCATTTTTTCCCCCTTCATTTCACAAATATTCACATTTGAAATAAAAGTAGATTTTAAAACGAAAATAAATGTTCTGTTTGAATATAAATATTTAGCATCATGGTTTAAGTTACGTTGTTGTTCTCTGTTCATTCGAGTTGCGCAAAGTAGGCGCATAGACCTAGATTGATTGATTACGAGGAATTTCTATTGGCAAGTGCATTTTTCGCCGTTAGGCTGTTTGACATGGTTAAATTGACTGTCCTCGTGGGGTGACAGTATTTTACAGAAAAACCCCTGAATAGAACAGATTTCGGCGACACCTCGAGACAATCCGTTAGAGCGCGCCTGGAAACACATTGACGAGGAATCCAGCTTTTTGTCAAATTGACGTCTGATTTGAATATTCGCAGCAGGTTAGGAGAATTTACGCAGCAGGTTAGGAGAATTTACGCAGCAGGTTAGGAGAATTTACGCAGCAGGTTAGGAGAATTTACGCAGCAGGTTAGGAGAACTAAGTTAGAAGGTTAGGAAAATTAGGTTGTTAGGGAAAGGGTTAGGGTTAGCTAAAATGCACAAAAAAAATCCACTTTTTGACATTAATTTGAAAAAAGATGGATCCTTTCTAGCCATGTCTGTTTAATGGCTACAGAGAGCGCGCCTCTTTTCCCATACAGTAGACTACAGACCGCACATCTACCAGTTCCTTTTCAGGTGAAAATAAATGTCAAAAAATATATATAAATATTCCCCCGCCCAGTTTTCCTCAAGACGGGTTTCTGAAAAGGAATATTAACATAATTTATATGCTGAGCATCACTAATTATTCAGTTTTCAAAATTCGTTGAGAAAAAWATATATTAAATAACAACACTCTAAGAGCAAATAGTAAGTGCCTTTATTTTTCTGAAGTGCTTCTGTTTCGCAATGTCCTTGCAGATTTTACGGAAAAGTAGGTTAATGTCCCAAAAGGGATAGAAATCTGGGAAATCCCCCCCAAAACACGATGTTGTCTGTTTACAGTTCGAGCAAAACTCAGTCAAAATTCAAAACAGTATGAAATGATTATTCAATTCTTCTTCTGATGTAATCGATAGCCACTCTAAACGCGCAAGCTAAACAAAAGGCTAAATATAGGCTATAAAGTAAACTAGGCTATAGGCTATAACAATACATAGGCAGAGGTTCCTAAACTTTTTCACTCAGTCCCCCCTTCCAGCATTGGGGAACATCCACGCTCCCTGCGCGCTCGCCACGTCTATTTCTATGGGCACAAGCACWGTTCATGACACAAACTGTTCACACCCCTCTTGTTGGTGGATATAATTTTGCAGGTTTAAAGCTTATTTCCTGCAGTTCTACACYTTTTTTCATAGGGTGCAAAGAAAATGTTGCCATTTTAAAGCTAATATATATTTTGCCATGTCTAATGTTTATTCATGTGATATTTGAGTGACAATAAAATTACAACAATATCTATGGGCTTAAAACAGCGAAATTAAAAATGTTCGCTGAGATGATCTAGTTGATCTGGACATTTCTGAAAAGCTATAAATAACTCTAAAGGCAGGGCTGTCCAACCCTGGAGAGCTACCGTCCTGTAGGTTTTCAATCCATCCTCCATCTAGCGCACCTGATTCTAATAGTTTGCTGGTTGAAAAGCTGAATCAGGTTAGTTACAARTGGGGTTGGAGGGAAAATCTACAGAAGGGTAATTCTCCAGGAACAGGGTTGGAGAGCCCTGCTCGAAGGTATGAAATGACTAACATGAGGAGGAACTGATTTCGAAATTGCACCTTGTGCATTCTACTAGTACGACTTTCACCCACAGTTTGGGAACTTCTGGGCTAAAGCACACATCTATTTTGAAACGAACGTTCCAAAAAAGAGTAGTCAAAGAAATTAGTAACACAAACAATTYGCAAAACGAAAAAATCTAAACACCCTTTCCATATATATATACTTTTTAAAAATGTATTTACAAACTCATAAACATTCTATCCCCGACGCAGAGGACTTGGGCGCGATGTACTTCGCTCCATTATAGAGATCTCCCCTCGACCGGCACTGACAGCAAAGGAGCGCGCCCCCAATCAGGAGCGGTCCTGACGCGCCCCAGCCGACGTACAGGGACGCGCCCAGCTCTCTCCTCTGTGAGTCGGGTACCAGGGAGTTGTTGAGCGCCCCAGCGCCCCAGCCACAAGGAAGAACACCCCGGCAGTGATGGCCACCCGGGCCTTGGCCGACTGGTCCCCGACGCAGGTGGTGCATTTCCCCCTGACAACCGAGAGRAGGAGCACGAACAGGGCCAAGAGGACGGCGATGACTACCATGGCCCGGGCGGCTTGGAGGTCCGGAGGCAAGGAGAGGGGTGAGTCGTTGACCTTACACTGCATATGGCCTATGCTCTGCACCACGCACGTCATCCACAGAGCCTCCCAGATGGTCTGCGCCACCACAATGTTGTTTCCGATGAAGGCCGAGACTTTCCACATGGGGAGGATGCAGATGCTGTTCCCCACCCAGCCCAGCACCGCCAGCCCGACGCCCAGAATCTGCAACCCCAAAGATACCATCGTTGCCAGCTACTGCTACTCCTATATGGATCTCCCTCTTCTCCTCCAAAAAGCACACCGAGTGTGTGACCCCTAAAGCAGAATAAGGTTATATAGAGAGCCAACCGAGCCCCCTRCATCCTCGGGTGGGCTTTGGCTCCGTTACTAAGAGATCCACACATCTATCACGTTGTCCTGGAGTTCAGGAATGTTCTTCCCACACAGGAAGCCCCTCAATGTGCCCAGCTGTGTACAAAATCCTGGAAAAATACCCTACATAGGAATGTGTCTTGGGCCGTTGCCAAGAGATATGCACCACATTTAAATTCTTATAATTTCACAGCTGAAAAATAGACAGCTCCAATCTGCAAAAGTAGGCTACTCAATTATGAAATAAACTTGTCGCAACGATTCTTGTGCAAAAGTTTATTTGCGCGGGTTTTGGTCTCTCCAGTTTTGCATTGGCTGTCCMACCCAATGCCACAGGTGGAGAGGTGTGTGTGAAACATAAGATAGACTTTTCGTGGCTGCTTACAGGCCAATACACAGACTGGGGGGCATCTATGGCTGCTTAATTAACCGGCCACTATCTGAGCCTTTTTTAAATTATTCAGCGAGCAGGGGAGTGAGTAAAGAAGAATTACACAATTTAACTAAAATAATAAGCTGTTACAAGATTTATTTTATATTTGCACTATTGCACAAATTATATATTTTTTACATCCAAAACCACGAACGTGATTTTTTTTACATTAAATAATTAGGACACTGTTATCACAAATTATGTTTTTTTACTACCATGCACTGCGATGGACACTAACTTTGTAGCTAGACCAGATGGTCGAAACTCAGCAAAGGCCTTTATCAGGGTACAGTAAAGCATGCTGTTGTTATCGAATAAAATAGACCTTCCCAATTAAATGTGAAGTAAACTAAATAAAAACACAAAATAGGAAACAACCAAGATCTCAAAAAAGTTAAATAGGCTGCTCACATTTAATTTGAGATCTAGAAAAGCATTGCTTTGTAAGCTTATATTTTACTTTTGAAAAGCTTTTCTCCAGTCGCGTTATATAGAAAATGAAGAAAGTAGGGAAGGAATGAAAYAAAGAATGGCCGTGTGAAGGAGAAGTGTTATATCAGGGACTTTTGCTAGTCGGAACTAGGAAACTCGGGACTACAACCAAGTAAGCAAGTGGGACAATTTAGTTTACTAGTTCGAGTATCACTTGAACGCGGCAATAGCCCACGTGGGAATTTGATTTTCGTTGTTGGATGTTAAAATTATAATTTATCACAGAAACCAACAGCTCATTCATGAGCATCCATAAGAATCCAACAGCCCATGCGTGGCGAACCTTCAATACTCTCCAAACTGACGCACAGGTTTTACGCACAGAAAGCTTAGCCATTCGGGTTATTTGGAGATCAGTGGATACAACTGCGTATAGTTAACATGCTGCACATGAACGGACTGGGACTAATAGACTGACAGCTGGTATCAATGACAGTAAATTGCGTAGTCTATGTTCAGCACATGGTGGCGGAAATGGGAACGATGGCTCATTCACGTGCTAGTCGGAACTAGGCTGTCTCTTATACACATCTAGATGTGTATAAGAGACAGGTACTATATAGACAACAAGCAAAGTAGGTAGATCTGCGAGTCCGGCCTTCCGATTGGTCGATCTGGGTCTTGGGTAGTCCTGATCAGGCCTGGTGTCCACGTTCCATTGGTTCCTGAGAGTTCTTTGTCCTGAGGTCCAACCATGGGTTGGGTGTGTCTGTGTGATTGTCATGGGGGAGGGGAATTGTGGGTGCCGTGTATATGTCCTATGTGTCCAGCATATGTCCAAGAGAAAGAGGGGATGTGTATGTTGTGTCAACTTATAGGTAATGTTGAGAAGTTGTTAAAACAAGTTACCAATATCTAATACAATTTCTTACATTACCTTAACTCATCAATCAAGTGCAAGGGTGAAGGGAAAACCCGCAGACACTCGGCCATCCGTGGAATGAGTTTGACACGTGTGCTAACTGGTTGAACGCGGCACGCGTATAACTACAACCATTTCGGACATTTCTGAGTTTCCTAGGCCGACTAGCGTGTGAACGCAGCATAACATATGGGTAGTTTGGGCACGCTTATTAGTTCGGTGGGTGTGTATCGGCCAACAAACAGGTGCTTTCAATCGTCCCAATTAGTAACCATACCCTGGTAGGTGGGTATAAAGGTTGGAGTCTGTATCCTAACCAAAATAGCTAGCATTCCCACTGCCAAACACTAGTCCTGCCCTTTTTACGAGTTTGAGTAGATAGAACGCAATGGCCTCCGCCGGTCTACAGATTCTGGGCATTTCCCTGGCTATCATCGGTTGGATCGGTGACATCATAATCTGCGCGCTCCCCATGTGGAAGGTGACTGCTTTCATCYGCAATAACATCGTAACCGCGCAGGTCTCCTGGGAGGGCCTGTGGATGAGTTGTGTGATCCAGAGCACGGGCCAGATGCAGTGTAAGGTCTACGACTCCATGCTGGCCTTACCTCAGGACCTCCAGGCCGCCAGGGCTCTGGTCGTCATCTCCATCCTCGTGGCCGTGATCGGCATCCTGCTCTCCGTGGCTGGGGGGAAGTGCACAAACTGCATCGACGACGAGGCTGCCAAGTCCAAGGTGGCCATCGCATCCGGCGTGTTCTTCCAGGTCGCCGGCATCCTCTGCCTGATCCCCGTGTCTTGGTCCGCCAACACCGTCATCAGGGACTTCTACAACCCGCTTCTCATTGACGCGCAGAGGAGAGAGCTGGGCGCGTCGTTGTTCATCGGATGGGGCTCTGCTGGCCTGATGCTCATCGGCGGCGCACTTCTCTGCTGCCAGTGCCTAAAGCGCAAGGAGGGTGGGTACTCTGCCAAATATTCCGCCCCGCGCTCTGCCGCCAGTGGAGCGGCCTACGTCTGACAAGATGAACCCTGAAGTTGACCTGTTTTAAATGGAGACTATTGATGTAGTAGAAATMATGCATGAATGTGAATCTTTTGGCTAAACTGCAGTGCACCATAGAAATTCGAGTGGGAATTAGATTTTTTACCCCCATGACATGTTTTAACGATTTATTGATTTAATAAATGATTGTACTTTATTCTCTCGTTGAATTCATATTTTGGTTCAAGAAGGCTATGGGGTTTAAAACTGTCTTCACAATKTCTTGAAGGTCAGTTCCAATATTGGGCTAGACTACACTAATCTGCCCGTGAGCAAGGTAATTGCTCCAGGGTTGCCTTTAATGGCTTTTTCTTCAATTCCATGTCCTACTTGTACATATAGTGAGCAGGACTCTCTAAGCACCCCTTCATATTCCCCTGAAGCATAAATATTTAAGTAGGTAAACCCATAGCGTTCTCTATGGGGAGTTATTTGCTGTGTACACAGAACCAACAGCTGAAAATTGTTAATGGAAGAATATAACGTCAATAGGCTAGAACACAACAAAATAGACATCTTACTGAGTTACAATCCATGAGGAAAGAAGTCAATTGGAACAATGACTTGGGCCCTAGTCTATGGATTTCACAACTGGGAATACTGATATGCATCTGGTCACATGCCTTTTAAAGGTAGTGGCGTGGATCAGAAACCCAGTATCTGGTGTGACCATMTGTCTCGTGGCATGTCCTTCGCATAAAGTTGATCAGGCGGTGTGAAGTTGCAGAGTACTGGACCGCTGTCCGTACACATCGATTAAGAGCATCCCAAACATGTTCAATGGGTGACGTGTGAGTATGGAAGAATTGGGACATTTTCAGCTTCCAGGAGTTGTGAAAAGGTCCTTGCGACATGGGGTAGTGCATTATGCTGAAAKATGAGGTGATGGCGGCAGATGAATGGCACGACAGTGGGCCTCAGGATCCAGTCACATATCTCTGCATTCAAATTGCCATCAAAATTAAATTGTGTTCGTTGTCCCTAGCTTATACCTGCCCATACCATAACCSCACCACCACCATGGGGCACTCTGTTCTAGTTGACATCAGCAAACTGCTTACCTACACAACGCCATATGTGGTCTGCAGTTGCGAGGCCAGCTGGATGTACTGAGTGGCCTTTTATTGTCTCAAGCACAAGGTGCACCTGTGTAATACTGTTTAATCAGATCCTTGATATGTCACACGTGTCAGGTGGATGGATTATCTTGGCAAAGTTGAAAGGCTCACTAACAYGGATGTAAACTAATTTCTGCACAACATTTTAGAGAAATAAGCTTTTTGTGCATATGGAACATTTCTGGGATCTTTTATTTCACCTCATGAAACATGGGACCAACACTTTACATGTTACATTTATATTTTTGTTCAGTGTATTTCCATGGTAACCACTGTCCACCCTCACACATTCCCATACTGGGGAATCAGGACAAGCGGGTAACCTGAGCCACAAACTAGCTCAATCCCCTCCCTGTTCTATTTCCTTTCACAATACCTCCTGTGTTACTGACACAAGGAAATATGCTCTCATTCGACAAACACAGCTACCCTCTCACGGCTGCCTTGGCTTAGATGCAACTTGTGGACTTGTAATCTTTGTTAGTTTCAAAGAGGACAAAGGGGATACAATGGTCTGCTCTGCTCTCACAGCTGCCTTGGATTAGCTGCAACGTTTAGATTCATGGACTTTTATAGATAGAGTGGAGAATTTGACTTGTCCGCATCTGAACTATCAGGCCTTTTTCCAAGACCAGTCTCATTTTGTAGTGTAGGAAATACAAACTATGCGAAGTCAACCCCACATCAGATCCAACAAGCTAACGACAACGTAACCATTAGAATACTTCCAGAACCACCTYTTGGACACTTTCGACTATTCCGGGGAGGAACAATGAGCCGACAGATCCTTGCCTTTGTCCTGGCCTTCATCGGGTTCATGGGGACCATCGTGATCTGTGCCCTGCCCATGTGGAAGGTAACAGCCTTTGTCGGAGCCAACATTGTCACTGCCCAGGTGTTCTGGGAAGGGTTATGGATGAACTGTGTGATCCAGAGCACGGGCCACATGCAGTGTAAAGCCTATGACTCCCTCCTGGCCTTACCCCAGAACCTGCAGGCTTCCAGGGCTCTCATCTGCGTCTCCATTGGGGTCAGTGTGCTCGCCATCGGGCTGACTGTAGTTGGGGCACGCTGCACCAACTTCCTCCATGACGACTGGCTGGCCAAGTCGAAGGTTGGCATTGCGGCAGGCACGGTGTTCATGGCAGCGGGGGTGTTGTGTGTTATCCCTGTCAGCTGGTCCGCTCACACCATCATCCAGGGCTTCTACAACCCTCTGGCCACCCAGGAGAGGAGAGGGGAACTGGGGGCGTCCATCTACGTGGGGTGGGTGTCTGGAGCTCTGCTCATGATCGGAGGAGGGATGCTCTGCAGCACGTACAGGTGCTGAGGAGGGGGAGGAGAGGAGGACATTAGTTATGGATGCCAAAAGAGAGAAGATAGGATATCGAATGCTGGCCTTATCCTGGATGGATGAGGGGAGGAAGGGAGGAGAGAGAGGGCTTTAAACATTGTATGTTTGAGGAAGAGAGAGGATAACACATTCTCTCCTCACTCCACTAAAGACATGCCCAAGTCTGGGATGATTTAGTCCACATTGCTCCCACCTAGATGATTTTCTTGTGTGGAGATGTATTAGGTGAGGCCTGTAGATTAACTGTGTAGTGACTATATGGTGAAATTCACAGGACAGATGCAGTGACTGCATCCCAAATGGCACCCTATACCCAATATAGTGCACTACTTTTGAACTGAGCCCTATGGGCCCTGGTCAAAAGTAGCGCACTATATAGGAAATAGGATTCCATTTTGGATGCAGCCTCCTCCATCACCCCAGACAGGGGTTTGCAGCATCAGATTGGCAGAGTGTTCCATCATGGCTGTTTGTGGAGGACAGATAGAGGAGTAGTTCTGAGTGATGTTTTAACATGTTTCTTAATTGATTGTAAAAAATAAATAAATAAAAAAGTCAAGCAATGAGAGACTGGTATCTGCTGGACAGCTCTTTATTCACCAGCCTAATCAGAGTTTTAAACAGAGTACACAGATAGATACACTGCTACATGACTGAATCCCTGCAAAAACATGCAGGGTAAAGTGAGACGGTACCCCTGAGATACAGTATATGACTGTACAGTATATGTGACGGAGATCAGACTAGGTCAGGTTAGATCAGACTCAGGTTAGGTTAGATCAGAATAGGTCACTTTAGATCAGACTAGGTCAGGTTAGATCAGACTAGGTCAGACTCAGGTTAGATCAGACTAGGTCAGGTTACATCAGAATCAGGTTAGATCAGACTAGATCAGACTCAGGTTAGATCAGACTAGGTCAGGTTACATCAGAATCAGGTTAGATCAGACTCAGGTTAGAACAGACTAGGTCAGGTTAGATCAGACTATGGTCAGGTTACATCAGAATCAGGTTAAGATCAGACTCAGGTTAGACAGACTGGTCAGGTTAGATACAGACTAGGTCAGGTTAGAACAGAAATCAGGTTAGATCAGACTCAGGTTAGAACAGACTAGGTCAGGTTAGAACGAAATTCAGGTTAGATCAGACTCAGGTTAGAACAGACTAGGTCAGGGTTAGAACAGACTAGGTCAGGTTAGAACAGAATCAGGTTAGATCAGACTCAGGTTAGAACAGACTAGGTCAGGTTAGAACAGAAGTAATAAATGCACTTTGTCTTTGATCAAAAACTAAATCTGATATAGATTATGTTAAGGAAATGAATAATGATTGTAATGATGAGTCATGAAGAACAACATTATCAATAAACTGCTTTCCTACATAACTGAGCATTTGTCTGATTGTATGAAGTGTAGACACACAAAATGACACATTTAAGAAGGTACAATTTTTATTTTATTTATTTTGCGTAAATATTATGATATTTCTATAAATTAAGGGCAGTGTTGACATTCAATGTCATAATTATACAGTACCAGTCAAGTTTGGACACACCTACTCATTCAAGGGTTTTTCTTTATTTTTACATTGTAGAATACTAGTGAAGACATAACAACTACTAAATAACACATATGGAATCATGTAGTAACCAAAAAAGTGTCAAACAAATAAAATATATTTCATATTTGAGATTCTTCAAAGTAGCCACCCGTTGCCTTGATGACAGAAGCTAGCTAGCTTACTTTGGCTAACGTTAGCTATTAGCTGTGTAGAAGGCCAGGGGATTGTTTGAAAGAGAAACTCACATCTACTACTACGAGAGATAGTCCTCCCTTATTTCTGCTGATAGTCCTCCCTTATTCAGCTAGCAAGGCAACAATGCCTTGCTAGCTGACCTACTTTTCCACTGTTTCCGGAAGCACTGAAGCATTCTGCCCTGTTCTGAAAGAACTCCCTGGGTTTACCGTCATGCTGTAGATGTTTGGTCAGGACGTGTCGTTATGTTCATTTGTTCATTTTGATTGAATCATTACCTAGCACTTCCCCGCGCAAAACACATTGTGAGCGCACCTCGTTATTTCTCAAAGTTAGTATGAAAGAGAGAGAAACTGATCGGTGTATTTGCGTTTCATGACAATAGAGCTCAGTCAGAACTTGTTGCTAGCATGAGTCCATTTGATGACAGCGGTGAGTGATGGCGAGTGGGAATGACAAGTCAGTGGCTCACAGCGCATTATCTGCTGCTGAACGACAGCGCTGCAGCGTGTGTCAGAGTGATCTTCAAGAAAACTGCATAAAAAAAGATGCGGTTAACCACAAAGTACACAGGCATCTCCCTCTCGCACAGCTGCCAAACTGAGCAGAGACCGCTGCTAAGCAGAGAGCACCCTGAACAGAGACCGCAGTTGCACTTGGCCAAATCAATTCCAGTAATTAATGAAATAATTCTACATTTACACTGACACGTCGCGACCCACCATTAGCAGGTCCGCGACCCACTTTGGAGTATTGAATGTCAAGCATGGATTCAACCACAAAGACCAGGGAGGTTTTTCAATGCCACGCAAAGACGGACACTGACACAAAAAATCTACACTAGAGTTGCTTACCAAGATGACATTGAATGTTTCTGAGTAGCCTAGTTACAGTTTTGACTTAAATTGGCTTGAACATCTATGGCAAGACTTGGRAATGGCAATGATCAACAACCAACTTGACAGCGCTTGAAGAATTTAAAAAATAATAAAAATGGGCAAATATTGTACAATTCAGGTGTGCAAAGATCTTATAGACTCACCCCCAAAAAATCTCACAGCTGGAATCGCTGCCAAAGCGGTTTCTAAGTTGTATTGCCTCAGGGGGGGTCAATACTTATCTAATCAAGATATATGAAGTGTTTTATTTGTTATTAATTTGTTGTAATTTTTCTACCACGTTGACATGAGAGCACTTTGTGTAGATCATTGACCAAAAATGACAATTATCTCACTTTGTAATACAACAAAATATGGAAAATATTCTGTATGCATGTTCATATGTACATTAAGAACACTTGCTCTTTCCATGACAGACTGACCAGGTGAATCCAGGTGAAAGCTATGATCCCTTATTGATGTCACTTGTTAAATCCACTTAAATCTTAGTCCAGGGTTCCCCAACCTGGCCGTACACCATGGGTGGCCCCACAATATATACAGTGGGGAGAACAAGTATTTGATACACTGCCGATTTTGCAGGTTTTCCTACTTACAAAGCATGTAGAGGTCTGTAATTTTATCATGGTACACTTCAACTGTGAGAGACAGAATCTAAAACAAATATCACAGAAATCACATTTATGATTTTTAAGTAATTAATTTGCATTTTATTGCATGAAATAAGTATTTGATACATCAGAAAAGCAGAACTTAATATTTGGTACAGAACCTTTGTTGCAATTACAGAGATCATTACATTTCCTTAGTTCTTGACCAGTTTGCACACACTGCAGCAGGGATTTTGGCCCACCTCTCCATAACAGACCTTCTCCAGATCCTTCAGGTTTTGGGGGCTGTCGCTGGGCAATACGGACTTTCAGCTCCCTCCAAAGATTTTCTATTGGGTTCAGGTCTGGAGACTGGCTAGGCCACTCCAGGACCTTGAGATGCTTCTTACGGAGCCACTCCTTAGTTGCCCTGGCTGTGTGTTTCGGGTCGTTGTCATTGCTGGAAGACCCAGCCACGACCCATCTTCAATGCTCTTTACTGAGGGAAGGAGGTTGTTGGCCAAGATCTCGCGATACATGGCCCCATCCATCCTCCCTCAATACGTGTGCAGTCGCCCTGTCCCCTTTGCAGAAAAGCATCCCCAAGAATGATGTTTCCACCTCCATGCTTCACGGTTGAGATGGTGTTCTTGGGGTTGTTACTCATCCTTCTTCTTCCTCCAAACACAGCGATGGAGGTTTAGACCAAAAAGCTATATTTTTGTCTCATCAGACCACATGACCTTCTCCCATTCCTCCTCTGGATCATCCAGGGGTCATTGGCAACTTCAGAAGGGCCTGGACATGCGCTGGCTTGAGCAGGGGGACCTTGCGTGTGCTGCAGGATTTTAATCCATGACGGCGTAGTGTGGTTACTAATGGTTTTTCTTTGAGACTGTGGTCCCAGCTCTCTTCAGGTCATTGACCAGGTCCTGCCGTGTAGTTCTGGGTGATCCCTCACCTTCCTCATGATCATTGATGCCCCACGAGGTGAGATTTTGCATGGAGCCCCAGACCAAGGGCGATTGACCGTCATCTTAAACTTCTTCCATTTTTCTAAATAATTGCGCCAACAGTTGTTGCCTTCTCACCAAGCTGCTTGCCTATTGTCCTGTAGTCCATCCTAGCCTTGTGCAGGTCTACAATTTTATCCCTGATGTCCTTACACAGCTCTCTGGTCTTGGCCATTGTGGAGAGGTTTGAGTCTGTTTGATTGCGTGTGTGGACAGGTGTCTTTTATACAGGTAACGAGTTCAAACAGTGCAGTTAATACAGGTAATGGTGGGAACAGGAGGGCTTCTTAAAGAAAACGAACAGGTCTGTGAGCGCGCGGAATTCTTACTGGTTGGTAGGTGATCAAATACTTATGTCATGCAATAAAATGCAAATTAATTACTTAAAAATCATACAATGTGATTTTCTGGATTTTTGTTTTAGATTCCGTCTCTCACAGTTGAAGTGTAACTATGATAAAAATTACAGACCTCTACATGCTTTGTAAGTAGGAAAACCTGCAAAATCGTCAGTGTATCAAATACTTGTTCTCCCCACTGTATATATTATAAAAAACTAAAACCACTATATTATATATATATAGTAAAACATTTGCTCAGAAATATATACACACACACACACACACACACACACACACACACACACACACACCACACACCACACACACACACACACACACACACACACACACACACACCACACACACACCACAACACACACACACACACACACACACACACACTGTATGTGTATATTCTTTCCATTGTTGGACATAAAAGACAAAAGACACACAGGAAATCAGCTCCAATTGATTTTTACTGAATAAATCTGATCCCAGGTATTCCCATGCATAATAGAGAGACACGTGATTGTATACAAATGTAAGCAAGGTTTGAAATTATTGTGTTTTTGTCTATACCTTATATATGTTTGGGCTTCTGGAGGTCAATTTGGAGTCTACAAATGATTATGATTAAATTATGTTCCTGTCACGACTTCCGCCGAAGTCGGCCTTCTCCTTGTTCGGGTGGTGTTCGGCGTCGACGTCACCGGCTTTCTAGTCACCATCGATCTATTTTTCAGTTTCGTTTTTGTTTTGTCTGATTATACACATCTGGTTTCAATTCCCCCATCATGTTCCCTATTTAACCCTCTGTGCTTTCATTTCTGTTTTGTCCGTGATTGTTTGTGCGTTAGGTGTTGTGTGATACGTGTGTGTTTATTATTATTTCCATTTTGTGAACTTCTGCATCATATTTTGAGTAAAACACTGTGGTTTCACTCAACACCTGTGTCCTGCGCTTGACTCCTATTACTTCTCGCACACAACCCTGACAGTCACGCCTCCGACCATCTTCAAATGGAGTTCAGCAGGACACCACCCAGCCCTTCTCTCCCAGTAGGAGACAGGTTCAGCAGCACGCGAACATTGCCATAGTTTAGGGACAGCCAAACTATGTTTGCAGGCGTGCTGCAAACATGGACCAGTGGGAGAGAGGAGGTCTCCAGTAAATATACCCCAGCAACCTCCACCGCACCTCTACCTACACCACCGTCCATCCTCCATCGTACGGACCCAGTGGGAGTCGCGCTCTCGCTATCCCAGGAGCATACGACGGAAACAGCAGCCGGTGCCAGGGGTTTCTCCTACAGGGCTGGAGCTTCTTACCTGCCTCCTGTTCATCCGTCCCCTTCGGGACCACGAGGGTGGGGCGGCCCTCATCTCCTGTCTGACTGGTAAAGCCCTGGAGTGGGCCAACGCCATCTGGGAAGAGAAGGTTCTACGCCGGGGATAACTATGATGACTTCTCTCGCCGCTTCCGGGGGCAGTCTTTGCATTCATCCACCTGAAGGGAGAGCGGGGGGAGAGCATTAATTCCATCTAAGGACAGGGATGGGAGCGCTCAAGAATTCGCCCTGGACTTTCCGTACTCTGGCCGCTGAGTGCGGGGATGGAATGAGCGCCCTGATCGACCACTTACAGGTGTAGTCTACGAGAAGACGTTCGTAGGGAGCTTAGCCTGCAGGGGGACACCACTCTCAACTGGACAGCTGCGTGGATTTACTATGTCCTGCTGGATAACCTGTTGCCTCCCGCGGGAGTCTAGATCGGTCCGCCCATTCCATTACCAGCTCCTTGGATCCAACCGCCTATGGAGTTGGAGGGGCTGATAGAGGGAGACCGGGCTGGGAACATCCATTGTACAAACTGGGACGCAGAGGGCACACTGCTGTCCGGTGCTGAGTGTTTCTCCTGGAAAGTCGAGGTAGCAGGCGGAGCACTGGTGGGGTCGTCGCAGGTTGATAGGCACAGAACCTCACCCAGAGCCTTCTGTTTGCCCTTCATGTGGTTACCTATAGAATTTCCTGAGTTTTCCCCGCATCCCCAGCCATAAGGCGCTTAGTACGATTCAGGCGCAGCTGGGAAACTGTATTGACCGCTCTTTGGCTCATAGCTTTAGGGATTCCTATTATTCCTTGTTGATGTTCCCTTCCCTGTACATGCCTTAGAATAGTGTCCTTTGGGGTCGGGGCTGGTCAGGGGAGCGCTTCACAGCCCATCGCTATGAGAACGCAGGGGCGATCAAGGAGAGAATTAGTCTCTTCCTGCATCGAATCTCCTGCGTTTTCTTGTTGTGTTGGGTCTTTCCCTGGTTGGCCTCTCATGATTCCGATTATTTCGTGGCAACAGAGGGCTCTCAGGGATGGTCTGTCAGTGTTTCAGGCGAGGTGTGTAGGTGGTTTCCGTTAGGTGCCACTACAGGTGGGGAAAGTTCCAAACCCAGGTTTCCACCATGCACATTCCTCCCGAATATGCCGATTTTGGCACTGCTCCTCTGTAAAAGAAGGCCGACTCACATTTACCACCCCATCGACCGGGGGGATTTGTGCGATAGATCTCTTGTAGACGCGTAAACTTCCCCAGAGTCACGTGTATCCTCTGTCACAGGAGGAGCGGGTGCTATTTTGGGAGACATATGTCCACCGAATCTCTGGACAGGGATACATTCGGGCCTTCCATCTCCCTGTCTCCTCGAGTTTCTTTTTTTGTGAAGAAGAAAGAAGGATGGAGGTTTTGCGCCCGTGTACTTGATTATCGCGGGATTAATAAGATCACGGTAAAATACAGTTACACCGCTTACCACTTATAGCCAGTTATGACCGAAGTCATTACACGGGGCCGCGCTTCTTCACAAATTGACCTCAGGAGCGCTTTACAACTGGTGCGTATTCAAGGGGGAGATGGTGGAAGACAGCATTAGCACCACCTTCTGGGCATTTATGAGTACCGCGTCATGCCGTACGGGTTAATGAATGCCTCCATCAGTCTTGCCCAATCGCTGGATGAGATCTTCAGGGACCTGCACGGCAGGGATGTAGTGGTGTATATAGATGACTTCTAATTATACTCCGCTACACGCGCCGAAGCATGTGCTCCCTAGTGCGCAGGGTGCTTGGTCGACTTTGGACATGACCTGTACGTTCAAGCTGAGAAATGTCTGTTCTTCAACAGTTCCATGCTCCTTCCTAGGGTTACCGCTTTTCAGGATCAGGTGTAGAGATGGAGACATGACCGCATTTCAGCCGGGTAATTGGCGACTCCAACCACGGGTAAAAGGAAGTGCAGCGGTCTTTTAGGTTTTGCCAACTACTACCGGAGATTTATCCCGTTTGGTCAGTAGCGGCTCCCGATTACCTCACTTGCTGAAGGAGGACCGGTGCGACTGCAGCTGCGACAGCTGGGCGGACCAGGGCGTTTTGTCACCTGAAGGCTCTGTTTACCTCAGCTCCCGTGCTGGGCTCATCCTGATCCTTTCCTTAGCATCATAGTGAGGTGACGCGGCCGAGCAGGATAGGGCTGTGCTGTCGCAGCGCTCGCGTACGCCACTAAAACTCCGCCCCTGCTGCGTTCTTTCGAAGAAGCTCATGCCCGGCGGAGCGAAACTATGATGTGGGGAAAACCGGAGTTGCTGGCTGTTGTCATTGGCTCTGAAAGCGTGGAGACATTGGCTTGAGGCGGGCTAGACACCCTTTTCTATTTGGACTGACACCGGCAATCTGGAAAGTACATCCGGGCGGCGAGGAGAATGACCCTCGCCAGGCAAGGTGGGCCATGTTTTTCACCCAGTTTTGATTTCACCCTTTTCTACAAACCAGGTCCCAGAACGTATAAGGCAGACGCACTTTTCCCGGCTGTATGATACAGAGGAGAGGTCCTCAGAGTCCCACTCCCATTAATTTCCAGCTTCTCGCTGGTGGCAACCGTTGGTATGGGAGTGGACGCGGACATCGAACGGGCGTCACGTTCAGAGCCCAATTCCACCTGACTGCCAGCTGGGCGTATGTACGTTCCGTTTGATGTCCAGCGATCGTGATTGATCTGTTGGGCTCATTACGTCAACCATCCTCGTCATCCTGGTTATCGGTCGGACGGTGCGCTGCGCTGCTGGAGTACTGGTGGCCCACTTTAGCTAAGGACGATGCGGGTTTATTTCCCCTGTTCGGTATGTGCACAGTGCAAGGCACTAGACATCTGCCCAAGGAAATTACAACCCCTTCCCGTTCCACAGCTGACCGTTGGTCACACCCTATCGAGTCAGATTTCTGTGACGGATCTTCCCCGTCGCAGGGATAAAACCACGATCCTGGTCGTTGTGGATCGGTTTCTAAGTCCTGGCCGTTCTCCTTTCCTTTGGCCGGTCTCGCCTACGGCTCTACAAACTGCGGAGGGCTCTGGTTCAACCCACGTATTCCGGCACTACGGGTGCCTGAGGATATAGTTTCTGATCGGGTCCCCATTTACGTCTAGGAAGTCTGGAGGCGTTTTATGGAACGCGGCGAAATCTCGGTCAGCCTTTACCTCAGGTTTCCACCCCGAGAGCAACGGGCAGGTTGGAAAAGAGTTAACCAGGATAGTGTGGGTTAGTTTTCTGAGGTCCTTTGCCAGGGACCAGCCGGGGGAGTGGGCAGCTTACATCCCCTGGGCGGAATGGCCCAAGAAAACTCTCCTCGCCACTCCATCTACCAAACCTATCACATTTTCAGTGTGTGCTATTACGCCGGTTCCTGGGACCATTTGGCATCAGAGCCAGATTGAGCTCCTGCGGTGATGATGGTTTTCGGCACTCAAGGAACTTGTAACCGCTGCCCATGTCGCGGTTACAGCGGCCATCAGGAGCAAAAGGCGGTTGCCGACCGCCACGCCAATGAGGGCCCCGGGATCGGGTCTGCTCTCGACCCGAAACCTACCCCTTCACCTGCCCTGCCGGAAAGCTGGGGTCCGCGGTTGTGGGCCATTTAAAGTCCTGAGGAGACTAACGAGAGTTTGTTATAGGGTTACAACTACCCCCCTGATTACCGTATTAATCCCTCGTTTCCATGTGTCTGCTGCCTCAGGCCGGGTGGTGGCTGGTCCGCTTCAGCAGTCTGAGGTGCTGGGAGCTCCTTCCACCCCCTCTTGACATCGAGGGGGTCCCGGCGTATCTCTGTAAAGGGCCATCATGGATTCTAGACGCGGGCGAGGGGCCTTCAGTACCTCGTGGAGTGGGAGGGTACGCGTCCGGGAGGAGAGATGCTGGGTGTGTACCGGTGAGAGGACATTCTAGGATCCGTCCATGTACAGGAGTTTCACGTCTCCACCCGTGAATCGCCCTTGCACCTCGCCCTCCGGGTCGTCCCCGAGGCCGGTGTTTCGTCGCGGCTGCTGGGAGCCGGCGTCAGGGGAGGGGTACTGTCACGACTTCCGCCGAAGTCGGCCCTTCTCCTTGTTCGGGTGGTGTTCGGCGGTCGACGTCACCGGCTTTCTAGTCACCATCGATCTATTTTTCAGTTTCGTTTTGTTTTGTCTGTATTATACACATCTGGTTTCAATTCCCCCATCATGTTCCCTATTTAACCCTCTGGCTTTCATTTCTGTTTTGTCCGTGATTGTTTGTGCGTTAGGTGTTGTGATGATTACGTGTGTGTTTATTATTATTTCCATTTGTGGAACTTTTGCCTATATTTTGAGTAAAACACTGTGGTTTCACTCAACACCTGTGTCCTGCGCTTGACTCCTATACTTCTCRGCACACAACCCTGACAGTTCCGGCCCTCCGACCATCCACTCAACAAAATAAATCAGAATATAGTTGATGATCCCTTTTGTAGATGAATGGGAGGAGACTGGTTAAAGAATAATTTTTAACCTTGGTTCAACCCAATAGTAGGAAGGTGTTCTTAGTGTTTTGTACACACAGTATACAATTCTACAGTAGCTGTGCAAATTGAGGTTTGGAAAAAAATTKTAATTTGTATCCTATTRTTTCCCAAACTTTCAGCACACATATCTTCCAWCYTACAGTATGTCAAGTACAGCACCCGATGTCACAGGAAGGCCAAAAAGATCATCAAGGACATCAACCACCCGAGCCACTGCCTGCTCACCCCGTTATCATCCAGAAGGCACGGTCAGTACAGGTGCATCAAAGCAGGAACCGAGAGACTGAAAAACATCTATCTCAAGGCCATCAGACTGTTAAACAGCCATCACTAGCACATTAGAGGCTGTTGCCTATAGGCATAGACTAGAAATCACTGGCCACTTTAAGGAAAGGAACACTAGTCACTTTAATAATGTTTACATATCTGGCATTACTCATCTCATATGTATATACTGTTTTCTATACTATTCTACTGTACCTTAGTCCGTWCCYRTCTGARATCGCTRGTCCYTATGTATATAGTCTTAATTCATTCCTACTTAGATTTGTGTGRATTGGGTATATGTTGTTTAATTGTTAGATATTACTAGTTAGTTATTACTGTACTGTCGGAGCTAGAAGCACAAGCATTTCGCTACACCCGCAGTAACATCTGCTAATCACATGTATGTGACCAATACAATTTGATTTGATTTGTAGACGTACAGTAGAGTGAGCTACAAAAGTATTGGGACAGTGACACATTTTTTGGTTGCTTTGTACTGCAGCACTTGATACAATGACTATGAGGTTAAAGTGCAGACTATCAGATTTAATTTGAGGGTATTGRCATCCATATCGGGGGAACCGTTTAAAAATTACAGCACAAAAGTTTTGTATTTGGTCCCATATTCCTAGCATGCAATGTCACAAGCTTGATGTAGTCATTGCGTCCTATGAATATGGGACCAAATACTCAACTTTTTACTACTTTAATACACATATACTGTAAGTGAATTTGTTCCAATACTTTTGGCCAAAAGAATAAAAAATGCTTCACTGTCACAATAATTACGGAGGGSACTGAATCTCTATGGTGTCAATTGTTGTGGTTGTTACCGTTTCGGTTTGGACAATTTTTACTTATTTTGGTCTGTAAAGAAACCCATAGCTAACATATGGCTGGCTAGCTTTCTTTTGGACAGATGTACATTCCAGCAAACATACATTTTAGTCCCCAAACCCCACTTAACATATTTCTTGATATATTAGCTGTACGGTAGTGACACTTCTTAGAAATACATGAAGATTTACCAACTTCCTCTTTAATTTTATAGACCTTGGCACTCTACAAAAAAAACATACATGTCATCCTGCTAACTCCTCTGAAAGGGACACCSCTGTTCTGGAAAAGACCCAAGAGGTGTAACCAAAGCAACAGTACATAGTTGGCCATAACAGTTACAGGAATAACCAGCCGTGCATGTCTAATGGTGTCAAATGACCCAAAGCACATAACTAGTTTTGCTGACTCCTTCTGAAATAAATAATTGCCGCATATGTACTGAAAAATTCACAATATAATCTCATCACCTGGTGATATGTGTAGGGGTGTGGCTTAAGGCACATTCATTCTACAGTTTTTTTATGTGTTGGTGTGCAAATTCAAATCTGGAGCGCCAGAGTACGCTCAGATTGCCCTCGGGGCATTTGTAAATRCAGAGCGTTGTCAGATTGAGCGCTCCTAGGAACGGACAGAGGGCACACTGAACGGTCTGGCTGAGGAGTAGGGTTGATCCGAGCGTTCGGGCCTCACAGCAGCAGTCAAGCACCCAAGCTAACTGGCTTGCTAACATTGGCTAGCTTGCTAGCTACTTCCAGACACAAATGAGAGAACAAATTACTCTGACCATTTTACTCACCCTAGCAGAGCTGGTTAGGCTGTTATCATGTTATCTAGAGCTGGTTAGGCTGTGTTCATGTTATCCAGAGCTGGTTAGGCTGTGTTCATGTTATCCAGAGCTGGTTAGGCTGTGTTCATGTTATCCAGAGCTGGTTAGGCTGTTTTCATGTTATCCAGAGCTGGTTAGGCTGTGTTCATGTTATCCAGAGCTGGTTAGGCTGTGTTCATGTTATCCAGAGCTGGTTAGTGTTATGCTGATGAATGAGGACCCAAAAGCGACGTAATAGTAACAGAGTCTTTATTCCAGTATTAAACAAATAATGATTCTCCTGGATATAATCAATGGTAATCCAAAACAGGAAACTGAAATCCTTCGTCAAATAGAGAGGAACGCCTGGAGACGCGACCACAGACTGCAGGTCGCTTCGGAAGGCACTGCCGTAGCTGACATAGACACCTGCTCACCGCAGCATCTGAAGAAGGCAAAGAACACGACAGGGCGAAACAAGGACACAGGAACAGCAAACATCAAACAAGAAATGCCGACAAGGACAGGAGCGGAAAACAGAGGGAGAAATAGGACTCTAATCAGAGGGCAAAATAGGGGGACAGGTGTGAAAGAGTAAATGAGGTCGTAGGGAGAATGAAGAAACAGCTGGAGGCAGGACGGAACGATAGAGAGAGAGAAAGAGAAAGAACCTAATAAGACCAGCAGAGGGAAGCACAGGGACAAGACATGATCAAAGACAAAACATGACCAGTACCCCCCACTCACCGAGGCCTCCTTGGCGCACTCGAGGAGGGAACCTGGCGGCAGAGAAGAGAATCATCAATAACGAACGGTCCAGCCACGTCCCGAATGAAACCCAACTCCCTCCTCAGGACCGTAACCCTCCATCACTAAGTACTGGTGACCACGTCCCGAGAACGCAGTGTCATGAGTCTTCCGACCTTGTAAATAGGAGCATCCCTCGACAAGGACGG